>NW_006921673.1:6861876-6862995 GCF_000298275.1 Orycteropus afer afer | reverse complement strand
GATTATTCACTCCAAGGAGTGTATCTACCTCAGGTAAATGTTCAACTCATATGCCTGTCTTTTGTTTGGCTGGAAGCCACAGGTGTGGGTTCAATTCCACACCTGAAGGGCAGCTAGAGGCAATAGTCTCACTGGTTCCACCAGGCTCTATCAGACCAGCAAACCTGGTCCCCCTTTTTTTTTTCCAAATGATTTTGAGTTTTGCTCCACATTGTTCTCCCTCTCTATCTAGGATCTCCTCCTACACAGATCCCCCTCTGAGTGGTTGACAGTGGTAGCCAGGCACCATCTAGTTCTTCTGACTCATAATAATATAGGCTGTGGATCGCATGGTGTAACAGTCGCTTGGACTAATTGTTCCCATGATCTTTGGTTTTCTTCATTCTACTTTGCTCTGGATGAGGAGATACCCATCGTTGCATATAGATGGCTGCTTGCAAGCTTTTAAGATCCCAGTTGCTACACACCAAAGTAGGAGGTAGAACAATGTGTAGTGTTATGCCACTTGGGCTTGATGTCCCCTGTGACTATGGTCCCAAGCCCACAGGTTCAACTACTCATTCCCTCTGGGTAGCTGGCTACGACCAAAAAGTGACTACAACCTTGTCCCTTGTCAGCTCTACTACACCCCTGGGAATTGTTACAGAACATACAAATAAACTTGTAGGGCCATCATCTGCCAACCCTACACATGGTCTCAGGTACAATCCCCACTGCATAGACATACCTAATAGTTCAGCCTGTCTACCAATTTATCCTCCTGTGTGCCCATGTTTGCCTTCACTGACAATGTAATACTGTATATGCAAAAGGATTCATCTTTGCTGTCTTCACCTCCCATGTACCTCTCTATGTCTTCCTCTTCCTCAATGCCACCATGTTGATCACTCCCATTTGGTACATTGCTCTTCTCTTTACCCAAATCAATACTTATCTCTATCTATCAGTGTTCCCCACCCTTTCTTCCCACCCCTGATAACCAACAAAGAAAATTTCCTTCCATATCTAAACCTTTCCTTGACTTTTACAATAACAGACTAATACAATATTTGTCTTTCTGTGATTGACTTATTTCACTCAGCATAATGTCCTCCAAGTTCATCCACGTTATGTGGTGTT
>NW_006921673.1:6813670-6860701 GCF_000298275.1 Orycteropus afer afer | reverse complement strand
CAGATCTTGTTTCATTTTTCTGCAAATGGATCTCCAGTTTTGCCAGCACCATTTATTAAACAAACATTCTCTTCCCCATTTAATGGATTTCCCTTTGTCAAAGATCAGCTGACCATAGGTTGATGGATCTATTTCTGGGTTCTCAATTCTATTCCATTGGTCTATGTGACTGTCATTGTACCAATACCAGGCAGTTTTGACTACTGTGGCTGTATAGGAGGCAGTGTGAGACCTCCTACTTTGTTCTTCTTCTTCAATAGTGCTTTGCTTATCTGAGGTGTCTTTCCTTTCCATATAAAATTAGTGATTGGTTTTTCCATATCCTTAAAAAATGTAGGGATCTGGATTGGGATTGCATTGAATGTATAGATTGCTTTGGGTAGAATTGACATTTTCATAATGTTCAATCTTACTATCAACAAGCATGGTATGTTCTTCCATTTATGTAGATCTCTTACGGTTTCTTTTGAAGTAGTTTTTATAGTTTTCTTTGTACAGGTCTTTTGTGTCCCTGGAAAGATTTATTACCAAGTTTTTTATTAGCTATTATAAATGGTATTGATTTTCTTATTTCTGTTTCAGTGATCTCTTTGCTGGTGTAAAGGAATCCAACTGATTTTTGGATGTTGATCTGGTATCCTGCCACGATGCTAAATCTCTCAATTAGTTCCAGTAAGTTTTTACTGAGTTTCTTGGGTTTTCTAAGCATAGGATCATATCATCAGCAAATAGAGATACTTTGACTTCTCCCTTACCAATTTGGATGCCTTTGATTTCCCTTTCTTGCCTTATGGCCCTGGCTAGGACTTCCAGTACAATGTTGAATAGAAGTGGTGATAGCGGGCATCCTTGTCTGCTTCCTGTTCTCAAAAGGAATGGTTTCAGTCTCTCTCCATTGAGAGTAATGTTGGCTGTTGGTTTTGCATAAATGCCCTTTATTATGTTGAGGAATGTTCCTTCTATTCCTATTTGCTGAGAGTTTTGATCAGGAATGGGTGTTGGATTTTATCAAATGCCTTTTCTGCATCAATTGATATGATCATGTGGTTCTTTTTCTTTGTTTTATTTACGTGGTGGATGATGTTGATTGTTTTTCTAATGTTGAACCTTCCTTGCATACCTGATATGAATCGCACTTGGTCATAATGAATGATTTTCTTGACATGTTATTGGAGTCTATTGGCAAGGATTTTGTGGAAGACTTTTTCATCTATATTCATGAGGGATATTGGTCTGTAGTTTTCCTTTTGGTGATGTCTTTGCCTGGTTTTGGTATCAAGGTTATGCTTGCTTCATAAAATGATTTAGGGAGGATTCCATTCTTTTCTATGTTTTGGCATAGCTTAAGTAGGATTGGCGTCAGATCTCTGAATGTTTGGTGGAATTCTCCAGTGAAACCATCTGGGCCAGGACTTTTTTTTGTTGGTAATTTTTTTATGACCTGTTCAATTTCTTCTTTTGTTGTGGATGTGTTCAAATTTTCCACATCAGTCTGTGTTAGTTTGGTAAGTGGTGTGTTTCTAGAAATATGTCCATTTCTTCCAGATTTTCAAATTTGTTGTAGTACAGTTCTTCATAGTATCCTGATATTATCATTTATATTTCAGTTGGTTCTGTTGTGATGTCACCCACCTTGTTTCTTGTTCATGTTATTTGTATTCTCTCTCTCATTTGTTAAATTTGCCAGTGGTCTGTCAATTTTATTAATCTTTTCAAAAAACCAACTTCTGGTCTTGTTGATTTTTTCCATTGTCTTTCTATTTTTTGTTTCATTGATTTCTGCTCAGGTCTTTATTATTTCCTTTCTCCTGGTGACTGTTGCTGTCTCCCACTCAGTTAGACAAAAATAACAACTGAATAACCATCAAAAAGTAAAAGCAAGTGGACTAAAAACACACCATGTAATCACAGAGGAACAACAACAACAAAAAAAGCAATATCTGGGGAGAAAGCAATAAGAGAAAAAAGGTAGAGGTAGCGTAGTGCCTAAGGCACTTGACTGCTAACCAGAAGGCTGGCAGTTCAAACCCACCAGCCACTCCTCAGAAGAAAGATGGAGCAATCTACTTCTGTAGTGATACTGCCTCAGAAACCCAAGGAGGGGTCGCTGTGAGTTGGGTCCAACTTGATGGCATATAACAACAACAACAACAGGAGAATAATGAAGAAAAAAAATGGGAAAAATACAAAAAGAAAAACAAGGAATGGGATTAACCACGAGAAAGAAAAAATTGGAACCAGGAACAGAGAAAAGAGAAAAAGCTGAAAACTAAAACCTGGAAGAGAAGAATAAAGAATAATAATAACAATAATAATAATTTTAAACAGACAAAAAACAAACTAAAAAAAAAAGGAAAAAAAAAAATTGGGGCAGGGCAAGGCACCCACATGCCATCCAAGCACAGAAAGGAATGGAATTCCTGCCAGCCTAGAAGGTGGGTGGGAGTGAGGGATAGCTGCACCTCCATTCACCAAGAGGTTGTGGGGTATAAGAGTAACGAGGGGAATATTGCACCTTTCTAGTCATTGCCATCCGGAATGTCCTTGTGGTTCCAAGCAAATGGAGCTCCTTCTTAAGTCCCTGGAATCTGGGAGAATTCTGTTGCTTTAAATATCCAAATGGTCGAACTGCTTGTGAACATTCAAAATGGCTGCACCCACTGGACTGGCAAAATTTCACAGCTCAGCATGCCTTCCTCTTTGCTGCTTCCCTTTTATTCACCAGCCACCAGAGCAGTCCTCTGTGTAGTCCCTGGCTAGCAGGGCTGATTTTTAGGTTAATTCTTAGGTCCTAACACCACTCGGCAATATCCAAGCTGTTTTTGCCATCAGGATCGCTGCCAGGCTGCAGTTCCATATGTCTCCTTTTTTGGTGTCTTCATGCAAATTCTTCTACTAGTTGGAGTTTAGTCCACTTCTATATCCTTCCCTTCAAAACTCAGGGCTCCAGAAGTATGTTCTGTATCTATGTAAATTGGTTCCCCTTTTCTTTGTTGAAGATGGTCTGTGCAGCCTTTCTGCCTATTCCGCCATCTTACCGGAACTCTCACTAATACTTTTTTCAAAAACATAAACTGTGACTATTCACCTGGACCTCATCAGACACAATACAAAGGAGTCAAACTGACTACTTCTGTAGAAACATCTCAATATCATCAGTCAGAACAAGGCCAGAGGTCCACTGTGTAACAAAATATCAATCGATCATATGCAAGCTCAATTTGAAGCTAAATACAATTAAAACAAGTCTATGAGAGCCAAAATGAGTTGTTGAGTATATCTCATCTGAATTTAGAGACCATCTGAAGAATAGATTTCATGCATTGAACACCAGTGACCAAAGACCAGATGAGTTGTGGGATGACATCAAGAACATCATATATGAAGAAAGCAAAAGGTCATTAAATGGAAGAATGAAAAGACCAAAATGGATGTCAGAAGAGACTCTAAAATTTACTCTTGAAAGGAGTAAGTAGCTAAAGTAAATGGAAGAAATGATACAAGGGCTGAACAGATAATTTCAAATGGTGCTTAAGAGGACAAGTATTATAATAAAATGTGCAAAGATTTTGAGTTAGAAAACACAATCAGCATTTCTCAAACTGAAAGAACTGAAGAATAAATTCAAGCTTTAAGTTGCAATATTAAAGGATTCAATGGGCAAAATATTGAGTGATACAGGAAGCATCAAAAGAAGATGGAGGTAACATCTGATCAAGAACCAATGGTATCAAAGGAAGAAATTCCAGATGCACTGATGGAAGAGGCAAAAAACAAGTCTCTGGGACTTGATAAAATACCCATTGAGATGTTTCAACAAACGGATGCAGCACTGGAGGCTCATTTATGCCAGGAAATTTGGAAGACAGCTTCCTGGCCAACCAAATGGAAGAGAACCATATTTGTTCCCATTTCAAAGAAAGGTGATCTAACAGAATGCAGAAATTATTGAACTATATCATTAATATCACACTCAAGTAAAATTATGGTGAAAATAATTTAAAAATGTTTGTAGCAGTATATTGACAAGGAACTGCCAAAAACTCAAGCTGGATTCAGAAGAAGAGATGGAATGAGAGATATTATTGCTAATGTTAGATGGATCTTGGCTGATAGCAAAAAATACCTGAAAGATGTTTACCAGTGTTTTATTGACTATTAAAAGGGGTTTGACTATGCAGATTTTAACAAATTACGGATAACAATGCTCATGAAGAATCTGTACATAGACTAAGAGGCAGTCATTTGAACAGAACAGGGGATACTTCATGATTTTAAATCAGGAAAGGTGTGTGTCTGGGCTGTATCTTTCACCATACTTATTCAATCTGTATGCTGAGCTATATGAAGAAGAACACAGCATCAGCACTGGAGGAAGACTCATTAACAAGCTGAGATATACAGATGACATAACCTTGCTTGCTGAAAGTAAAGAACACTTGAAGCACTTACTGATGAAGATCAATGACTACAGTCTTCAGTATAGACTACACCTCAACATAAAGAAAACAAGAATCCCCACAACTGGACCAATAAGCAGTATCATGATAAACAGAGAAAATATTGACACTGTCAAGGATTTCTTTTTACTTGGATCCACAACACCCATGGAAGCAGCAATCAAGAAATGAAAGGACGTATTTCGTTGGGTAGATGCACTGCAAAAGACCTCTTTAAAGTATTAAGGGGCAAAGATGTCACTTTGAAGACTAAGATTTGCCGGATGCAAGCCTTGCTGTTATCAATAGCCTCACATGTGTATGAAATCTGGAAATGAATAAAGAAGACCCAGAAGTATTGATGCATTTGAATTATGGTGTTGGTGGAGTATTGAATGTACCATGGACTGCTAGAAGAATGAACAAATCTGCTTGAAAGGAATATAGCCAGAATCTTCCTTAGAAGCAAGAATGACCAGACTTCAATTTTTGCACTTTGGATATGTTATTGGGAGGGACTAGTATCTGGAGAAGGACATCATTCTTGGTAAAGTAGAGGATCAGCAAAAAAGAAGACCCTCAACAAGATGGATTGATACAATGGCTGCAACAATGTACTGAAGCATAGCAAAGATTGTGAGGATAGCTCAGGACAGGGTAGTGTTTTGTTCCACAGTACGTGAGGTTGCCATGAGTTAAAACTGACTTGAGGGCCCCTAATAGCAACAGTATCTTACTTTTTGGTATTTCTGATTATTGGTTCCTTGATTTTCTGTATGACCTTTTGGATTAATTTGTGTTATGAATTGAATTATGTCTACTATTACCCCTCCAAATAAAATAGGTGTTGAAATACTAACTCCTGTAAATATGACCTTGTTTGGAAATAAAACTTTCCTTGTGTTCAGTTAATAAGAGTAGAGTGGACCTTAAACCTACTCACTTCTGAGTTATGAAAAGAGCAGACTAGAACAGAGACACACACTGGGGAAAAAGAAAGACAGATGACAGGGAAAGATGTTTACAAGCCCAGGAATGCAAAGAATTGAGCTACTACAAGCTGATATAGACATGTTATGCCCTGGATTCTATCCTCTTTAATCATGAGAAGATAAACATTTCTGATAGCCACTCATGGTATTTCTGTTACAGCAACACTAAGTGACTAAGACAGCTTGTATGTTGTTAGATCCCATCGAGTTGGTTCTGACCCCATGTTGGTTAGTGACTCCATGTGTAACAGAAGGACATGCTGCCTGGTCCTGTGCCATCCTGACAATTGTTGCTACCTTTCAGTTCATTGTTGCTGTCACTGGGTCCATCCAGCTTGTTGAGGGTCTTCCTCTTTTTCGTTGACCTTCTACTTTAACAAGCATGATGTCCTTCTCAGGAACAGGTCCCTTCTAATAATATGTTCAAAATACATGAGATTAAGTCTTGCCATCCTCACTTCTAAGGAATATTCTGGGTGCATTTCTTCCAAGATAGATTTGTTCACTCTTCTGGAAGTCTATGGTATATACATTATTCTTTGTCCACACCATGATACAAAGGCATCGATTCTTTTTTGGTCTTTTTATTCATTGTCCAGCTTTCACATGCATATGAGGTGATTGAAAATACCAAGGTTTGGGCCAAGCGTACTTTAGTCCTCAAAGTGACATGTTTGCTTTTTAATACTTTAAAAAGGTGGTCTGTAGCAGATTTGCCCAATGCAATACATTGTTTGATTTCTTGATTGCTGCTTCCCTGGGTGTTGACTGTGGATCCAAGCAAAATGAAGTCCTTGACAACTTCAATCTTTTCTCCATTTATCATGATTGGCTCATTGGACCAGTGGTGAGGATTTTTCTTTTGTATTGAGGTGTAATCTATACTGAAGGCTGTAGTCTTTGATCTTCATCAATAAATGCTTCAAGTCCTCTTTACTTTCAGCAAGCAAGATTGTATCATCACCACATCACAGGTTATTGTGTTTTAATGAGACCTTAATGAGTCTTCCTCCAGTCTTGATGCCATAGTCTTCTTCATTTAGCTCATTTTCTCAGATTATTTGCTCAGCACACAGATTAAATGAGTATGGTAGAAAAATACAACTGTGATGCACACCTTTCCTGATATTAAACCACACAGTATTCTGTTGTTCTGTTTGAGTGACTGCCTCTTGGTTTATGGATAGCTTCATCATGAGCACAATTAAGTGTTCTGGAATTCCCATTCTTTGCAATGTTATCCATAATTTGTCATGATCTACATAGTCAAAAGCCTTTGCATAGTCAATAAAACACAGATAAACTTATTTCTGGTATTCTATGCTTTCAGCCAAGATCCCTCTGATATCAGCAATGGTATCCCTCATTCCATATCCTTTTCTGAGTGTGGTTTTATTTTCTGGCAGTTCTGTGTTGATGTAATGCTACAACTATTTTTAAATTATCTTCAGCAAAATTTTACTTGCATGTGGAATTAATGATATTGCTTGTTAATTTCCACATTCAGTTGGATTACCTTTCTTTGGAATGGGCACAAATAGGGATTCTCTTCCAGTCAGTTGTCCAAGTAGCTGCCTTTCAAATTTCAGTAAAAAATTCATCTTGTATAGTTCCAAAAAATGGTGCCATTGTTTTTACTGGGAATTTGTTTACTCTTGTCAATTAAGCTCTGGTAGTGTAGTGCCTAAAGCATTTGACTGCTAACCAGAAGGCTGGTGGTTCAAACCCACCAGCCACTCCTTAGAAGGAAGGTTGGGCAATCTACTTCCGTAGTGATACTGCCTCAGAAACCCAAGGAGGGGTCACTATGAGTCGGGTCTGACTCTACAGCACATAACAACAACAACTATATTTGTTTTCTAATTTGTAACTTTATGCTTTCAAATGTATTTATTTTTTTCTTCCCTGCTCTCATTTTATGTAGTTGTACTAACTTTTTTGAATGCTTACTTAATTCACTTGTTTGTTAATAAGAATAATCAAGGTTATGATTTTTGAGTATTGAGCCCTAATGAGTCTTAATGAGTTCCATAACATAAAGTTTAATAAGCATTTTTTAATCATTTTTTATTTTTTAGAGAACTTGTGATTTGTTTTTATTTCTAAATAGAAAGTTTAAATAATTTACAGGTTGGAGGGTCTTTTTTTTTTTTTTTTTTTTAGTAATTTATAGTTTTATCAAGGTGTAGTGTCTGTATTTTTGGAATTTAAAATCATCTCTGGACTAACAACAACAACAACAAATCAAACTCACTGCCCTTGAGTTGATTCTGACCCATAGCCACCCCCTTTGGGTTTCTGAGGCAGTAAATCTTTACGGAAGTAGATTGCCCAGTCTTCCTTCTGTGGAGTAGCTGGTTGGTTTCAACCACCAACCTTCTGGTTAGTAGTCAAATGCCTTAGGCACTACACCACCAGAGCTCCTTTCTGGACTCACTCATGCTCAATTTTTGGGAATGCTTCAAAGTTCATTTTCTATGCTCTAGGTGTAAAATGCACAAGCATAGCTCTAATTACTATTACGTAAGTCTTGTATATCCATACTTATTTTTTCACCCCCTCTGGTGGCATAGTGCCTAAGGCATTTGACTGCTAACCAGAAGGCTAGCAGTTCAAACCTACCAGCCACTCCTCGGAAGGAAGTTTGGGCAATCTACTTGCGTAGTGATACCGCCTCGAAAACCCAAGGAGGGATCACTATGAGTCGGATCTGACTTGACTGCAATGAGTTTGGTTTTGGTTAATATAGTGAGACCTGGGTGGCAAAACGGTTAACATGCATAGCTGCTAACCAGAGATTAGAGGTTTGAGTCCACCCAGAGGTGTCTTGAAAGAACGGCATGGAGATCTACTTTCAGCAAAATCAACCATTGAAAACTTTATAGTTCACAGTTCTACGATGACATGAATGGGGTTGCAGTAAGTGGGAAATGACTTGATGGCAACTGGTTTTGGTTAATGTAGTGAAGGAAGAAAACCTGCAAGCACAGAAATGCACAGACAGGAATCATAGAGTGTCTTGTTGGTATTAATGTGAAGGTCATTTTCATTTTTCATTATTGCTATAGTTTACATGCAGCAAGTAACTCCTCTTGGTGCTCAGACAATCTCAAACAGTATGTCCATCACCTACAGGGGTATTAACTATGACAGTATTCCTCTTCACTAATGTTTTCACTGGCTCTGGTGTTTGCTAGCCTGTGTTTCCTCATCTTGATTCCTTCAATTATTTGCTCTTTTCCTTTAAAATTAAATATAATCTTGAAAACTGTCCCAAATTCTTTGTGAAGGGAAGCAAAGTATGCACCTGTACAGGAAAAAAAAAAAAAAAATAATAACTTCAGATGTAGTACTTTTCCACTTCTGTCCCAGCTGCCAATAATGGTAGCCTGGACCATAAAGAGGAAGTGTTTTTCTTTCTGTATTTGGTATTTCAAAAAGCAAAGCCAAATGTGATAACATTAAAACTTTTCTTTAAAATGGTTAAAATAAGCAACCTCCAATTGTAAATGCCAAGTCTCAGTTATCTGGAAAATGTACTTAAGTGTAAAAGTATATAACCTAATTTGGACAGATACATTAGCACTATACTAATAATGTTCTTGTTGTTAGGTGCATCAAGTCAGCTCCAACTCATAGCGACCCTATGTAAAACAACAAAACACTGCCTGGTCCTGCATCATCCTCACAATCCTTGCTAGGCTTGAGCCCATCATTGCAGCCACTGTGTCAATCCATCTCATTGAGGGTCTTCCCCTTTTTTGCAGACCCTCTATTTTACCAAGCATGACATCCTTCTCCAGGGAATGGTCCCTTCTGACAACATGAACAAAGTAGGTGAGATGAAGTCTGGCCATTCTTACCTCTAAGGAACATTCAGGTTGCACTTCTTTCAGAACAGATTTGTTCATTCTTTTGGCAATCTATAGTATTTTCAGTACATTTCACCAATACAACAATTCAAAGGTCTCAAGTCTTCTTCCGTCTTCCTTATTAATTGTGCAGCATATGAGGTGACTGAAAATACCATGGCTTGCGTTAGGCACAAGGAGTTCTGGAGGCATAGTGACTAAGACATTTGGCTGCCAACCAGAAGGTCAGCAGTTCAAACCTACCAGCTGCTCCACAGGAGGAAGATGAGGCAATCTACTTCTGTAAAGATTTACAGCCTTGGAAACCCAGTGGTGATTGCTGAGTCACAATCAACTCAATGGCAGTGGTTTCTTTCTTTCTTTTTTTTTTTTTTTGGAGATATACCTTAGTCTTCAAAGTGGTATCTTTGCTTCCTAACACTTTAAAGAGGTCTTTTGCAGCAGATTTCCTAGTGCAATATGATGTCTGATTTCTTCACTGCTGCTTCTATGGGTGTGATTGTGGATCCAAGTAAAATGAAATCCCTGAAAATGTCAATCTTCTCTCCATTTATCATGATATTGTTTATTGGTCCAGTTGTGAGAACTTTTTGTTTTATGTTGAGGTGTAATCCATACTGAAGACTGTAGTCTTTGATCTTCATCAGTAAGTACTTCAATTCATCTTCATTTTCAGCAAACAAGGTTGTTAATGATTCTTCCACCAAACTTGATGCCACGTTCTTCATCATATAGTCGAGCTTCTTGGGTTATTTGCCCTGCATACAGATTGAGTAAGTGTGATGAAAGGATACAAACCAGATGCACACCTTTCCTGATTTTAAACCATGCAGTATCCTCTTGCTCCATACGAACAACAGCCTCTTGGTCTATGTACAGGTTCCTCATGAACATAATTGTTCTGGAATTCCCATTCTTTGCAGTGTTATCCATGATTTGTTATGATCCACACAGGCAAATGCCTTTGCATAGTTAACAAAACACAGGCAACCATCTTTCTCGTTTCTTTCTTTGGTTTCAGCTAAGATCCATCTGACATCAGCAATGATATCCCTCATTCCACAACCTCATTTGAATCCTGCTTGAATTTCTGGAAGTTCCCTGTCAATTTATTGCTGCAAATGTATTTGAATTATCCTCAGCAAGATTTTACTTATGTGTGATACTAATGATATCGTTTGATAATTTGCACATTCTGTTGGATCACCTTTCTTTAGAACAAGGACAAATACAGATCTCTTCCAGTCACTTGGTAAGGTAGCAGTCTTCCAAATTTCTTGGCATAAACAAGTGTCTCCAGCGTTGCATCCATTTGCTGAAACATCTCAGTGGGTATTCCTTCAATTCCTGGAGCCTTCATTTTTGAATTTTGCCAATTCCTTAAGTAGAGCTTGTAATTCTTCCTATAATACCATTGGTTCTTGATCATACGGTAGCTCCTGAAATAGTTGAACATCAGCCAATTGTTTTTGGTACAATGACTCTGTGCATTCCTTTATTTTGTTGCTTCCTGCACCTGTCAATATTTTGCCCATAGAATCCTTCAGTATCACAACTCAAGACTTGAACTTTTTCTTCAATTCTTCCAAGTTTGAGAAATGTTGTATTTTCTAACTCTAGGTCTTTGCACATTTCACTATAATATTTTGTCCTCTTGAGCTGCCTCTTGAAATCTCCTGCTTGGCTCTCTTATTACATCATTTCTTCCATTTGCTTTAGGTATTCTACAGTCAGCAAGTTTGAGAGTCTTTTCTGATATCCACCTTGGTCTTTTCTTCCTTTCCTGTCTTGATTACTGTAGCTTTATAATAAGTCTCAAAATCAGCTTATGTTAATCTTCCAACCTTGTTCTTTTTGAAAATTGCTTGGGCTAGGTCCTTTGTATTTCTTTATGAATTTTAGAATCAGTTTTTCAATTTCTACATTAAATGCATGCTGAGATTTTGATAAAGATTACAATTACAATTAATCTCAAGATCAATTTGGGAAGAATTAACACCTTAACACTATTGACTCTTCCAACATAGGAACACAGTATGTCTAATTAGTTTTAACTTCTCAGCAATATTTTATCATTCTAAGTACATAGGTCTTAAACACTTTAGTCAGATTTATTCCTAATTATTTCATTTTTTTGATACCACTGTGATGCATTTAGAAACACAACTGATTTTTGCATATTTTGCTTATTGATCTTGTATCCTGCAACTTTGCTAAATTCACTTAGTGCTAGTTTTGTAGATACCATCATCGAATTTCCTACACAGATGAACATGTCATATGCCAAAAGACAGCTCTTTCTACCTTTAGAATCTGTCTTTCTTACTGCACTAATGAGAACCTTCAGTGAAATGTTGAACAGAAATTGTAAAAACAGGTATCCTTGTTTTGTTCCTGATTTTGAGGGGAAAGCACTTAAGTCTTTTACCAGCAAATATGATGTTAGCTATAGGTTTTGCACAGATACGCTTTATGAGGTTAAGTTGCTTTCTATTCTTAGTTTGCTAGGAGTTTTTACCAGGAATGGATGTGGGTTTTTGTTAAATGCTTTTTCTCACCTGACCACTAAAATCACTTGTACCCAAGATGCCTATTGCTACGTTTTACAGAATGCACTGGACACCAGGATTTTAAGGCTACCTTAGATTCTAAGTTTGTGAACACTACCCCTCCATTGCTAGCCAACTTTCTTGGAGCAAAAGCCTATCAACAGATTGCCTTCTCTAGTCTCCTTATAGAATTACCTCTAAAGCTTCCATATGACTTGCAGCTAATCTGATATAGTTTATGACACAAATTTCTCTTCTGATTCAAACACATTAGATAATACTTTCAGCATCAAATTTAATATCCAATACTCATACTGAATCTGAGAAAGTCTCTTTTGACATAAAATAATTAACATGATTAGAGCTTTTAATCATAATGTAATTGGAAACTATTTTGTATACTCTGCATCATAGAAAAGGTAGACCAATGAGTGTAAAGGATGAGAAGGAAATGTAGGTATGCTGTTTTAGTCTTCATTTATTGTTGACCTAGATGAAGGGACTGGAGATCTATTGTCACCTTCACAATTTATAGTGTCAGAGTAAGGTGGAAATCTCTTTCCAAGATACCATGATAGGAAGAACAATATTAATACTTAATACATAATTATACAGAATTTTATAGCAAACAAAGCACTTTTACACAGTTGAATATATTGGTTGAATGGATGAATTCCTCAATTTACTTGATCTCTGTGAAATGGGCAGATTTTCCTCTTTCATTTGGTAGAAAGACACACCATTGGAAATCATGTTAATTATGCACACACACTGAAGTTAGCTTTAAAATGCCTACTATACATTTAGAGCTAATTTCAAATTCTGTATTCATTCCAAAATGTACAGGTTGACAATTGTTACTCCAAAGTATTGTACTGCTATGTGCTGTGTTCATAGAAATATTCAGACAGATATGAATAATGACACTGAGGTTCAAGCAATAAGCAGCAAGCAAGCAGTAAGTTTACAGATCTCAGCAAGAAAAATACAGACCAAAGGAAAACTGGGCTGCAAGTCCCACCCACCCAACCCCACCCTCCCCCAACACGCATACACTTAGGGTTTTTAAATAATCTTAAGACAAATTTAATTTCAATTGTTCCCAGTAAACAGGTACACAATTACATACTAAGGAGATATAGGTTAAAAGTGAGAATTAATAATTGGGGGAGAAGTGCAGGCTATAAATGTGGGCTGGAAAATTCAATTTTTAATGGCAAAAATAAGTTTCTGGGTGAAATTTCTTCTGAAAACTATTTATAAAGTTATTTCCTGTTTGGGGCTTTTATTTTCTTTGTGCAAATGTGACAAATTTCAGCCAGTTACCTAAATAAACTTCTGCCAAAGACCAAGAAAAGATCATTAATCTCATCTGCCAACAATGAAGCTAAGTCAGGAATTGAAATTCCCTTCCTCCAGGCAACAATCAGGTGAATACACCAGTCTGCTGTACTATCTTATCCAATCTAAACAAGATGACTAAAGATACGTGCTGAATATTAATGACTCAAGTACTTGGCTTGACACACCATCTTCAGAACATCACACTTTGCTCAGTCTGAATTGAGCTGAAGCAATGAGCAATGCAGTAATAATCTTGCTTGGAATTCAAAATTTCTCACCAGAAAATAGATCGAAACTTCAGTAACCAAATCCTTCTCACTGTTACAGATTAGATAAAGAACTTATAGAAATGAAACCAGTGTTTTAACAATGCTTTTAATTCTCTTAATGTGAGAATTGGCTGAAGAATTGAACATTAGATTACAAACCTACTAGGCATAGACATCAGTTGGCATTCAATAAAATTTATAATATTGTCAAAGCAGGATTTTGCAGTAATACTTTGCTTGCTATAGGAGCTCTGGTAGCATAGTGGCTAAGACACTTGCCTGCTAACCAGACGGCTGGCGGTTCAAACCCACCAGCCACTCCTCAGAAGGAAGGTTGGGCAATCCTACTTCCGTAGTGATACTGCCTCGGAAACCCAAGGAGGGGTTGCTATGAGTCGGGGCCGACTCGACGGCACATAACAACAACAACAAATACTCAAGTTTTAATTAAATTATTGGGGGCAGTATTCAGCACTTCATCTAGTGTATCTGCTTGCTTTTGACTAGTTAACATGTTAACCAAGAAAAGGGCTGTGTGGTCCAACTATTAGAAAAGTTCTTTGGAAAAGGAAAAATATTTGTCTATGAATTTGTGGGTGAAATGTTCCAAGAAGAAATTATAAATGGATCCTATTTTAGTTCTCTCCTATTATGTATGAATGACAGGTTTAACGTTCTTAGAAACCTTAAGAATATAATGACTACATCTTTAAAAGCCTCTAAGGATTACTGTACATTAATGTATCAGTCAGTAAATTATTTACCTATAAATTAATCATTCTCAATAGATTTTCACCCCCCTTCAATCTGAAAGCTAAACTTCTGAGTCTCCACTTCAGCAACTTCATATCTGAAGAGCCTACATCTGTAAAAACATTTCTAATGAAAACATGAAGACAACCCCCAGAGAAGCAAATAAAATGAGATTTAAGTATATAGCAGCCTTTCTACAGTTACATTCCTAACAAAAGTGGATCTAACTTGATGCCAAAGAGAGGTTATATAACAAAAGCAGTGAGAGATCTAGTTCTTTTGGTTTCAGTGAAAACTTACATTACTTAAATAGTTCTGTATTTTCCCATTTACATGAAGAGAGATGACTTACATCTTTGTCATCTGAGTCATGGAAGCAGGCAGAAAGAAGCTTCCTGATTCTGCCACGGAACAGGTGGGAGACTAATTGCACAATGAAAAGTCTGGGCAATAAGGGCTATGTTAAAAGTGAAAGAACACAAATATCAAAGATCGATTTAAATGTTCAAGTCATAACATACTAAAAATCATTCAACCTAGACTTTATTCAATACTCACAAACAAATCATCAATTAAGAGGGTCACTAATCAACAGTAAAACCATCAAAATACGAAGTCTAACTTAAGGAATTAGTAACCCGGTATTAAAAAAAAAAATTGTTCTTGTTGTTATGCGCTGTTGAGTCGGACCCGACTCATAGTGACCCCTCCTTGGGCTTCCAAGGCAGTATCACTACAGAAGTAGATTGCCCCATCTTCCTTCCAACTTGTGGCTGGTGGATTTGACCTGCCAGCCTTCTGGTTAGCAGTCAAGTGCCTTAAGCACTATGCTACCAGAGCTCCCATTAAAAAACAAACAAACAAAAAAAAAACCTCTATAATTTAAGTCCACAGTCTCAACTATCTGCTGAATTAAACAATCAGTCATTTTTTTGTTTATTTGCTTCATTTTGTTGTTGCTCTTTTCTGAAGGGTAATAAGATCTGAATTTTATAAAACATGGAAGTACTGCAATCTTCAAAATTTCAAGAATCTGTCATTTTACCTTCAGTGTTCAGAATAAAAAGTAGCCATTAATATTCACTAAAATCATCTGGTCAAATTAGACTCTTTCTCCAAGTTTGTGCAGAGCCTCTGTTGTTAGGTGCTGTCGAGCTGGTTCTGACTCACAGTGACCCCATCGTAACGAAATGCTGCCCGGTCCTGCACCATCCTCACAATTGTTGCTATGTTTGAGCCCATTTTTGCAGCCACTGTTTCAATCCATTTTGTTGAGGGTCTTCCTCTTTTTTCCTCACCATTTACTTGACCTAGCATGATGTCCTTCTCCAAGGACAGGTCCTTCCTGGTAACAGAGCCGTTATATGCCCTTAAATCAGACATTACACCTCTGCTGAAAGCAACAGAAACCCAGGTTCAGATACAAGTTACTAGCATATACCTGGGAGATATGATACATCCTTCCAATGCACTATGTGCCAGCTTTAGACATGGAAAGGAGACTTTGTCCTTGAAATACAATCACAAAAATGTTAAAGGTAAATTTTATCTCACATTAAAATATTTGATAAAAGATCTACTGTTATATGCATTAATTAAGAAATTTATTCATTCATTTGTTCACTCATTCACTCATTTTTCTACTTGTGGTCATAGTCTATAACTGCCACTCACTGAAAATTCAGTAAAGCAATCAATGTAAATATGTTAAATGTCACTTGCAAATGTAATGGCTGTTGAAGAAGGACTATAAAGGTGTTAAAATTTCACCACCAAACCAAACTCACAGCTGTCAATCCCGACTCACAGTGACTCCTTCTTGGGTTTCCAAGGCAGTATCTCTATGGAAGTAGATTGCCCAATCTTCCTTCCAAGGAGTGGCGGTGGGTTTGAACTGCCAGCCTTCTGGTTAGCAGTCAAATACCTCAGGCACTATGCCACCAGAGCGCCTTAAAATTTCATACTCCCAATTTTAAGACATATAAAAAATGTATCTGCAATGTAAGCACCTGAGAACAAAATAAAAACGCAAAGATAAAGTGACTTGAAATGGCAAGTGCCAAACACTTTGCCCAGCACTTTGCTGTTGGGAAGCAAAAGTAAAGGACTACACAAGAATTCAAAAATGCATATCATTATGATTTTATTTGTTAAATTACATAGCCAAATGATCACATTACTGAAGGCAGAATAAACCACACATTTATTTTTAAAAAATCCTTTTTGTTTCTTTAAATCTAAAGCCCCCTCTAGTGTTTGAAAATAGTCAAACTCAGCACACAATGTAACTGAAGGTGAAAAGTCACAATATTTTATCAGAGGCTTTCCCAAAGAAAAATACTTTTGTTCATGTGGCACAAAATCAATGAGAGAAAATGTCTAACAATAATTAATATTTCAAATTTTTGCTATGATCCACAGATTCATTATCCTCTCATTCAGTAATTTCATTTATTATTATTTACTGCTGTGCTGTTTTAGAAGCTTAATACTTTAATAAGGAGCACATATAAGTGTAGGAACTTTAATTTCACAAACAAGAAACACATCTATGGAAGATAACAGAAAATTAACTAATTTAGTGTTACCAAATAGCTCATTTTGCTTTTATGAAAGTTATCAGTAAACAGTATATACTGCCTAAAGTATATACTTAAATTTATCATCTTTGGGAATCAGAGTTTTAAAACTACATGTATTTTATAAGACTCATCCAATATGTATAATTGCTAGTAAACCTTTTCAGTACCCTGTAGAAGGAGGTGGAAAGTGTTGCTTTGAGGACAAATACTAGCTTTGAAGAATGCAGTGTAAAAGGAACCTTTATAATTAAATGGACAGTATATAAATCTAGTGACTTAATCTCATATACTGTTGATAAAGATTGATTCAAATTAGGGGAACGAGGAAACAGTAGGTTTTTACCCTATTTTCTCAGCTAATGCCTTTATGTATCTGTTTCCATATTATATTAGAAAAGGTTTGAATTAACAGCTAATATCACTATTTCTGAGAAAAACATCTCTAATTTCAACAGAATAATATGTCATTCTGAGCACAACAATGATCGAGAAAACCGTATTAAAGCTATGACTTGATATTCTTAAAAGCTAAGAGTATGCTAAAGATTTGAAAATTCAAAAGCTTGAGACATGTTTAATCAGTATTAATTTTATTTAAATAAATGATTGATTTGTCATATAGTTTCTGCCTTGATTCTGCTTTCTGCTTACAAATCTGTCACTTGCAAATGTTACAAGTTAAAGAAAAAAAATATGACAGATCATCTAAATTGAGTTAAATAAAACTGCTTACATTTACAATTGGTCTCAACTTTTCAGATACCTACATGAGAATGGAACAAGACACAGCATTGTTGAAGTGCAACATGTGATTTTTTGGCTCAACATGAAAAATTATGTAACTATAAATTACTGCAGTCATTCTTCCTAAAACAAATTTAGTGAAAAGCTGTTTTGAAAGTTAGCTATCAAATTATAAATTATGGGAAACACTGAACAGCCATTTAAAATGTGTATATAAAAAGCAATTACAATAAAACCAGAGTGGGAGAGGTAGCTAAAGTAAATAAAATCAAATAAATACTATACAATAACATACAAAATTTTGCTTATAAAAAATTGAAAATAGCATTTAAATATTCTATTTTTCTCTTCTTTTGAGGGTCTTATAATGAATGAAAATTCAGACCCCGAGTCTCTGTAAATATTTTCCAAATGTTATTCATTGCTGGCATTGTTTTTTGCTAAAACCTCTCTGATCTGTCGGTCAAGTTCACTTATTATTCGATCCTCATGATTATACACACCCGTTCTCATCAAGGTATCCCTTTCTTCTATTAGGCGAGTCAAATAATCATCCAAACCTTCTTCCAATGCTTTGCCATGCAGACTATCCATCTTCCCACTTGCAATCTCTCTGGAATCCTGGTACTGTTTTTGGTCTTGTTGCTTTAACCTAAGAAGGCAAGAACAAATACCACGCTGAACTAAAACAAAACTCACTGCCGTAGAGTTGATTCTGACACACAGCGACCCTACATGTAGGATAGAGTAGAATTGCCCAATAGGGTTTCCAAGGCTGTAAATCTTTACAGAAACAAACCACCGCATCTTTCTCCCATGAAGTGGCTGGTGGGTTTGAACCACCAACTTTTTGGTTAGCAGCTAAACGCTTTAATCACTGTGCCAACAGAGTTCCTTAATGCTACTCTAGCAGGCAACAAATACTGTATTGGTTTTTGTAACATTATTTAAAAAAAAAAATGACCCAATGGTAAAATAAGTTTTTAGTAACATTTTCAGGAGGAAAACAAACAAAACAGCATTTTTCTAACTTAAAGTAATATATGAAAACTGTAGACAGTTTGAGATGTATAAAGAAAATAATAACGATTTGTAATAGTACCATCTGGAAATAATCAATTTCAGTAACATTTTTATGTATGGCTTTTCAATGATAAAAAACGCATATGTATTTTAAATATACATTTCCTCTAAAAATTTTTAATACTATGTATGCAATACCACCTTTTTCACTTGTTATATATAGTGACTATTTCCCACATGACTGTGTGTTCTTTTAAATGGTTTTGTAATTTTCCATTACTTGGACATAATAATGTTTAACTATGCTTTTTTATTGATCTTTAAATGCTGTTAAACTTTTGTTGATTTAAACATAAATATTTGTCTAAATTTTTTCAGCAATTATTTACTTGTACTAATTCTAAGTTTTGGGATACTGCAGTGAATTAAGAATTCCCTACTTTTATAGAACTTATATCTCTAACTGTAGATATAAACGTGAACATAAAAATGTGAATGCCTAGTGCAAAGGGGATTTGTATTTTAAAACTGTATGGATATCTACATGTTATGTTTGTAATGATTTCATCTAGGAGGTGAAAAAAAGAGAGCAGATGCCGCACTGCGATTTGGGTATTTACAATGGAATACTGTTGATCATATTGCCTTGAAAATGCAAAAGCTTTAATAATTACTTAGTATGCTTAATATTTCATACATAGTATACTTAATAGTTCATATTACCTGGTTCCACAATCAACACCAATGGAAGCAGCAGTCAAGAAATCAGATGACATATTGCACTGGACAAATCTGCTACAAAAGACCTCTTTCAAGTGGTGAAGAGCAAAGATGTCTCTTTGAAGACTAAGGTGTGCCTAATCCAAGCCATGGTGTTTTCAATAAGGAAAAACAAAGAAGATTTGATGCTTTTGAGTTGTGGTATTGGTGAAGAATACCGAAAGTACCATGGACTGCCAGACGAACTAACAAATCTGTCCTGGAAGAAGTACACCCAAAATGCTCCTTGGAAGCCAGAATGGCCAGACTTTGCCTCACCTACTTTGGTCATGTCAGAAGGACCATTCCCTGGAGAAGGATATCATGCTTGGTAGAATGGAGGATCAGCAAAAAAGAGGAAGGCCCTCAATGAGACAGACTGACACAGTAGCTGCAATGATGGGCTCAAGTACAGAAAGGACTGGGAGGCTGGTGCAGGACCAGGAAGTGTTTTGTTCTGCTGTACACAGTGTCACTACAAGTCCAAGGTGACTCGACAGCACCTAACAACAACAACAACAATATACTTACTAAGTGATAGTAACACTAAGTTTGGATATAGAATATGTTCTAATTTAATTAGAATGTACAATTAAATACATTAAGATATAATTTTATACTCCTGTATGTAACTGGCTACAAAAAAAAAGTTTAATTAGCAATTAAGTCATCCTAAGTCCTCCGATTTATTCTATTTATTTTTAAATTTCACTTTACCTGGTGAGACCAACAGGCCCACCTGTCTGTTGCACCCTCTTACCCTACCTACCCTCTTCTCAAGGTCTAGGAACTTGGTGTCTGTAACAAAATTTATCCCTGAGGCCCAGGAGAGAGGAACAGGGCCCATGAGTTACAGTGTTTCTGTGGCAGCCTTTTGGGCCAGTGCCTACCATGGGTGGGCAGGCACCGAATTTGACACAGCTGCATAAAGTCATCCTATTTATAAAGACAACATTTAGTAATGGTTGTAAATGAAAACATTTTTGTAGCCAGTACTACCCACTGCCACTGACTGATTCCAACTCATAGCAATGCTAGAGGACAGAAAACTGTTCCATAAGGTTTCCAAGGCTGTAAATCTTTATGGATGAAGACTGCCTCATCTTTCTTCTGCACAGCAGCTGGTGGGTTTGAACTGCTGACCTTTTGGTTAGCAGCCAAATGCATTAACCACTATGCCACCAGAGCTCCAGAGGAGTACTTGGGGCTATTTAAATCCTCCGGGGCTTCCTCATATGAATTCTTTTTTTCATTTTATCATGTGTAGCCCATCACATAAGCAATTTTCTGTATAGCTTAAACAGAGTACTCTGCTTTTGCTCTGATATATCTAATCTTGTTGGTTTCAGTTCTCTCTGAATCCTTATTTATTAGGACTTTAGTGATATAATTCAATTTTTTTATGGTTTCCAAATTTGATAAGCAAAATGGCTATTCTCATGTAAGTCACCAAACAGTGCTTAGCAAACAGCAGGAGCTTATTACATATTTTTTAACTAAAATAAAAAAGTGCTATATATGATAGGAAAATTTTAGAAAGTAAGGATCATGATAAAATTCATTATTTTGCAGTATCTTAAAACTCTGTAACAGAGTAGACACCAAATAAATATTTGTTGCATACGATAGTAGTCCTGATTGAACCCTGTAGTATGACAGTACAGACCATGACTGTTCCCAACTGATATTCATTAATATGCTAGATATTTTTTTTTCCCTCCAGCTGCCATCAAGTCAATTGTGATTCATGACCAGCCCTTATGTGTCACAGTAGAACTGTCCTCCTTACGGTTTTCAATGGCTGAGCTTTGGGAAGTAGATCTCTAGGTCTTTCTTCTGAGGAGCCTGTGGGTGGCCTTGACCTATCAACTTTCTGGGTAGCAACTGAGGACATTAACTGTTTGCGGCACCCAGGGACTCCTAATACTCTAAATATGGTTGCTTAATTCAGCTCTGGCCCTACCTAATATAGTAACTGCATTTTTCCAGCTCATACATGGGGATGTCATGTGGTATTTTATAAAATGTATGCTTTGTTAAGACAAAAATCTCTTATGGTAAGCTAGGACTTCCACCCTCTTCAGGGGGGGAAATAAAACGCCATAATTTGTTCTTATGGTTCGTAATGATTATCTTTCTTTTCAACACGAAACACTGTTGAAATAATAATTACAATCAACATGACAATGCAGAGAAGTCCAATGTAGTATAACAGTTAAAAATATAATCTCTGGAATTAGATTTCAACTGTGGTTCCATGCTTTACTAGCTGCATAACCCTGAAAGGGGTACTTAATCTTTTTGGTCCTCAGTTTCCTCATCTCTAAAAGGGAGGGTTACCTTCCCCAAAGAGCTGCTTTGAAAATAAAAATGAGATAGGTATATAAGGCATTTAACATAACTCATAACATACAGCAAGGGCTCAATAAATAAGTGGTATTTTATTACTGATATCAGGAATATAAACCTGAAATTTCTTATGCTTTCTAAATTCAAAATTCAATATAATCAATTACCTTAAAATAGCTGCAGCAATCCTGAAACACCCACACAAAAATAAATATCCAAGTACTAATGCTATGAATGAAAACAAAAAACCTAAATAGATTTGATATGGTAAAATGGGAAAAAAAAAAAAAAAAAAAGAACATATGGCAAAAGAAAATTAAATACAATGGTGACTGGTGTAAATTTTTCTATTGTAAAAGTCTGCCACACTTCATATACGATTTACTTTATTCTTGAGAGACTTCAAATTGTACCTATCCTAGGATCAATGACCAATTAAAAGGTTCTTCTATTAGAACTTTTGTTTTTATATTTTAAAAAAAGTTATAATCTTTTAGTTATGATACCTGTTCAATTCATTTCTTATATCCAACAATTCTTGTCGCTCAGTTTTTACTGTATCTTTTTCCTCAGCAGCTAGGTAACGTAGTCTCATCTGTTCCAATTCTTCTTGCTGTTTTTTAAGACGAGCCATTTGACTTTCTTGCTCACGCTTGAAAGGAAGACAGAAAGAAACCAGATCCATAGTATTAGGAATAAATATATTTCATATGACTGTGATTTGTGATTATAATCCTATTTGGAAATACTTCTGATGTGGCCATACACTGCCAACACTATGAGTCACATGCAATGCAGAAATGCTCAGGTCCTCTCTGAATACTCTATTCCTTCTCCTTTTATTATAAGCCATAATCATCTGTGGCCCAATCACTGATGGAGTTTAGCTGAGTATCATAGGATTATAGAAGCTTAAGATAAGAGAGTCCACTGTCAATACAGTGAGATTACACAAGGGCTAATGGTGGAGCAGCAGCTAAAACGTAATTAATTAAACAAAGATACACACAGAAATACTTAATATTCTTCCTTGCATAAGTCACTAATTCCACTTCCACCTCAGATAAAGATACCTTTCTATACTTTTTTCCAGGCTCATACAAAAATCTGTGCAAATATATACATATTTTGAGCAAAAATGAAACAGGTAATACACCTTACTTTGCTTTTTTAACTTTGTAATTCCACCAGGTTGATACATAAAATCTTTCTTTAAAACAAATGTGTAACATGCCACAGAATTAATGTACTATGACTTATTCAACTACCCTCAATGATGGAAAATATGCTGTACTAAAACACCTTATCACTAACACATACCTAGCTTATGAATCCTTCTGCATACTTCTTTAGGTATAATTACTTTTCCTTTTTTTAGGACAGAACCCCAACGTGAGAGATTTGTTACCAGGAACAGCCCATCTTTTAAAAACAAACCTATTTATTCAATTATAACAAATGGGAAACTGCTAAATCACAAGTGTACATTTAACAAAATTTCACAAAGTGAACATTCAAATAATCATCACCCAAATCAAAAAACAGAACATTTTCAGAACCCCAGACATCTGCTGTACTTCCTCCCAGTCACTAATCACCAACCCTTTCCCAAAGATAACTACTTCCCTAATTTCTAATACCACATGTTTTGACTACTTTGAACTTTATAAAATTGGAATTGAACAGTATATAGTACTGTGTGTCTGGTTTTTTTCACTTAACATTGTCTCTAAGATTCATTCATATTGTTCTGTGTAGCATTCTGTGACAGTTTAGGTGTGTGTCAACTTGACTGGACCATGATTCTAAGTGGTTTAAGCAATTGTGATGTACTCATCCCCCATGACGATATATATGCTATGGGAAGCCAATCAGTTGAAAGGGAGTTTCTTCAGGAGTATGGACTACCTCTAATATACATATGGATATCCTGGAAAAAATGCTCTGGCTTTCTGCTGGATCTTGGTCCTGAATCTAGCCCATCATCTTAGGCGCTGACCAGTAGCCTATGGTACTGTTTGCCAATCTTGGGACTGTCGTCTTCCAGCCTGTGAGCTGACAATCTGTCATTTTACCTGCCAAATTGGATTCATTATCTGCCAAAGCCAGAAGCCTGCTATACTACTGCTGGCTGATCTTGGGTTCATCAGTCCCTGCAGCTGCCTGAGACAGGAAAAGATTCCAGTTTGATGTTTGACCACGAATGTGGGATATGCTAGCCTATACAACTGCATGAGCCATTCCTTGAGATAAATTTCTCTCTCTCTGTATACATATATGGACTTCACTGATTTTGCTTCTCTAGAGAACCCAGCCTAAGACACATTCCATACCTATATACCATTCCACTGAATGAATATACAATTTATTCAGCCTACTATTTAGGGACATATGTGGGAAGACAGCACATAATTTTATCAGATGAGTTATCTACTTAATTATTCCAATCAGAAACAAAAAGATAGAAAAGAGATGTTAAGTGATAATACATACTAAAGGAGGATGTGTTAGACTGGGTTCTCTAGAGAAACAAAAACTAGCAAAGCTTATATAAAGAGAGAGAAATTTATCTTAGGAAAATGGCTCACAAACATATAGAAGCCAGCAAGTCCAAAGTCCCTGGAGCAATTGTCAAGCTGGAGGCTTTTCCTAACTCTCACAACCACAGAGGCTGAGAAGCTCAAGGCTGGCAGGCAGTACACTGGCTGCTGACTCCAACGAATGATGAATCCAAGATCTCCAGGCCGAACGGTGGACTGCTTACTCACAGACAGCTGTAGGTAGCACAACAGAATCCTGATCCACAGAAGAATGTCTCTCTTCCCAGGACGTCCCTGGATATCCTGGAAGCAGGCCACACCCCTAGGGAAATTCCTCTTGAACAGATTGGCCACTCAGAACAGAGTCATCCAATCCCATCATGGGAACAACCACAAAGAACAGGGGTCCAGACAAGTTGACACACAGCTCTAACTATCACAGAGGATGACAGAAGTGTGAGACACCCACCCCCAAAACTATTGCCCTAAGCTAATCTTTAAACCTTAGGCCAAAAATAACCCATGAAATATTCTTAAAACCAAACAACAGTTTAGCTTAGCTAGTAAAGACTGTCTGTTTTGATCATTATTCTCTTTTAAAAACCAAACCAAACCCACTGTCATCGAGTCAGATCTGACTCACAGTGACCCCTCCTTGGGTTTCCCAGACAGTATCACTACGGAAGTAGATTGCCCCATCTTCCTTCCAAGGAGTGGCTGGTGGGTTTGAACTGCCAGCCTTCTGGTTAGCAGTCACATGCCCTAGGCACCACCAGAGCTCCCATTCTCTTTTAAGATCTATCTATAGAGGATAAAACTGACAACAGCAACTTGAACAATTGGATAGGAACCTTAGGGGCAGTGAATTTATGTTAACGGAGGAGGAACAACTTAGAAAAGGAGTGTGAGAATAGTTGCACAATTTGAAGAACGTAATCAGTGTCACTGAATTGCACATGTAGAAACTGTTGAATTGATATATGCTTTGCTGTGTATATTCTCAACAACAAAATAAATTATTTTAGAAAATGAGATAGACAATTAAAAAAAAAACCATAAAAAATGAGAGACGGTATTCATGATATACTATTGTAAAAATGTAGAACAACAAAGGCAAAGAGATGATCTGAAAAACATCCAGAGAAAAAGATGAATGAAAGAATACTAAAGAATGACATTACTTTGATCGTTAATACAATGGAAAAAGCGAAAGCCAAAAGAAGATGGAAAAGAAGTGCTAAGAAAAAACTATCTACCTAGACTACTGTGAGTGAAACTATCTTTCAAGAACAAGGGTAAACAGACTGTCAGACAGAAATAGTTTACTATTAGTGATTGTCATTAAAAAAGCAGACTGTGAAGGATGTTCTCAAGGAAGAATGAAAATGAGCCTTAAAAGAAGGTCAGAGATACAATAAGGAATGATCAGTAAAGAAAAATAGTAAACATGGGGGTACATATAAGTAAATATTGTATAAAAAAGTGATAATGATGTCTAAGGAGCTCTGGTAGCATAGTGCCTAAGGCACCTGACTGCTAACCAGAAGGCTGGCGGTTCAAACCCACCAAGCCACTCCTTGGAAGGAAGGTTGGGCAATCTACTTCCGTAGCGATACTGCCCCGGAAACCCAAGGAGGGGTCGCTATAAGTCAGGTCCAACTCGACGGCACATAACAACAACAACAACAACAACAACAACAACAACAACGATGTCTAATCTGTAGAGTTAAAAATACTTTATAACAATAGATAAATTGGAAGAAGGGCGACTGGAGTTAAATTAATCTTAGGTACCTGTATTAACTTTAGAGATACTATCTTTGGGTTTTGTTAAATTAAATACAGATACTAAAATCCCTATGGTAACCACAATAAATAACAGAAATAAGAGTAATTATTTCAAAATCTCTAAAGATGAAAAACAGAATGTGAAGAAAAACAACAAAATAAAGCAAGAAGGAAATAAAGCCTAGAAAAAGTAGAACAGTCAGAGAATCAGATGGTAGAAGTAAGTTGAAACATATTAGTAATCACAATAAATGTAAAGGGAATAAAAACTCTAGGTAAAAACTGATAAAATATCTAGTTACATGCTGTCTATGAATGATATTGCTAATACATGAGGACAAGAGTTGAAAGTAAATACAAAGCAAAATACAAAATAAACCAGGAAATATTATGGTTAGTATAAGACAAAACAAACTTTAAGGGAGCATTACTAGAGACAAAGAGGTTAACTAAATAATAATAAAAGTTCAACCCATTGGGAAAATGTAACATTCTAATGATAACATGGTTTCAAATTATATGAACAAACAAAAATGTAAAAAAGAGAAGGAACAAATCTACCATCAGAATGGGAGATTTTACCACACACTTCTCTTTGTAACTTATATATCAAATATAAAATATTAGAAAGATATAGAAGATTTTAACACTACATTTAATAAGCATGGTCAAATGACCATGCACAGAATAATACATCCCAAAATTGGAGAATATACATTCTTTTCAAGTGGTGTTGTTGTTGTAAGGTGCCATCCAGTTGGCTCCAACTCATAGCGACCCTATGTAAAACAGAATGAAACACTGTACAGTCCTGCACTATTCTCACAATCCTTGCTATTCTTGAGCTCATCATTGCAAACACTGTGTCACTACATCTTGTTGAGTCTTTCTCTTTTTTGCTGACTCTAAACTTTACCAAGCATGATATCCTTTTCCAGGGAATGGTTCCTTCTGACAATATGACCAAAGTAGGTGAGACAAACTTCTACAGAGATGTGTTCATTCTTTTGGCAGTCAGTCCATGGTATTTTTTGTATTCTTTGCCAACACCACAATTCAAAGGCATCAACTCTTCTTTGGTCTTCCTAATTCACTGTCCAGCTTTCATATGTCTATGAGACATCTGAAAAGACCATGCTTTGTGTCACGCACTTTAAAGTGACATCTTTGCTTCTTAACACTTTAAAGAGGTCTTTTGCAGCCAATTTTCCCAGTGCAATACATCATTTGATTTCCTGATTACTGCTTCCATGGATCCAAGTAAAATTAAATCCCTGACAACCTCAATCTTTTCTCCATTTATTGGGATATTGCTTATTGGTCCAGTGGTGAAGATTTTTGTTTTCTCTATGAGGTGTCATCCATACTGAAGACTAGTCTTTGATCTTCATCAGTAAGTGCTTCGAATCATCTTCACTTTAAGTAAGCAAGGTGTGTCATCTGCATATCACAGTTAGTAATGAGTCTTCTGCCAATCCTGATGCCATGTCCTCCTTCATATAGTCCAGCTTCTCAGATTATTGGCTCAGCATATAAGCTGAGTTAAGTATGGTGAGAGGATACAACTCTGACACACACCCTGCCTGATTTTAAACCATACAGTATTCCCTTGTTCTGTTCCAACATAGGCCTTTTGGTCTACATATAGGTTTCTCACAACCACAACTGAGTCTTTTCAAATACTCTTTAAATATTTGAGAAAAATGACTCCATGCTAGGCCATAAGACAAGTCTACCTCCAGTTCACTGCATAGTACCTGGGATCCTAAAAGCTTGCAAATGACTATCCTAGGTACAACTGGTCTCTATTTTCCTGGAGCAACAGAGGAAGAAGAAGAGTCAAGGATATGAAATGTGTAGCTAATTACTTCCATGAACAATGGCCTCCTCTGCCATGAGACCAGAAAAACTGAATTATGTCTGGCTACCATTACTGAAAACTTTGAGCAAAGATTTTACAGAAGAATCCTGATCAAAAGGGAGAAAAATGAAGATGAGAATTTCAAATTATCGTGGACTCCAGACTTTCTGGAGCCATGAGGCTTAGATGAACCTCTGCAACTACTTCCCTGAGATAATCTTTAAATCTTAAACAAAAAGTGTCCTCTGAAATCTTCTTAAAAACTAAACAATAGTTTAGCTTAACTAGTAAAAAATGTCTGCCATGAGTATTACCCTAAGATCTGATGGGATAAATTGACAACAGCAACTCGAAAGATTATAGATAGGAACCATAGGGCACACTGAGTTTATGTTAACTGGGGAGGAACAACTCAGAAAAAAATTGAAAAATGTAATCAATGTCACTGAGTTGTACAAGTAGAAATTGTGAATTTGTGTTCTGTTGTGTATACAGATTCTCAACAACAACAAAAAATAAATTATTAAAAAAAAACATAACCAAGTCTCAACAAACTTCATGGCCCCAGTGGCACACAAAAAAATAACATTAAAAAACAAGAATAAGAACAAAAAGACCACCTTAAAGAAACATTTACTTAAGGTTAAAACAGAAATCACAATGGAAACTCAAAAATAATTTAAGATAACTGAACTAATGTAAACATGGATTGAATATCTGTTATAAAGAAATTAGTGTTCTACTTCCTCAGTGATACTGCCTGGGAAACCCAAGAAGGAGTCGCTATGAGTCAGGTCCAACTGGAGGGCACATAAAAACAACAACAGTGTTAACTGTGTTAGATATGATAATGACACAGTATTTAAAAAAAAAAAAAAGGGATGTACCTTTCTTCTAGAAATGGAAGAAAAGAAAAAGGGATGGGAAATAGATGAAATAAGATTGGGAAAATGTTGGTAATAGTTGAAAGTGGATGTTGGGAACTCAAGGATTCATTTTTAGAATATCTCTACTTTTCTTATGTTAATCAATTTCTATAATAAAAAGTTAAAAAAAAAAAACTCATAGCAAAACCTATGGGATGCTATTAAAGCTATTCCAGAAGAAAATAATTAATAGCCTTAAATTAAAGTTTAAATTAAAAAGAGAAATATTCAAAACTAAATATAAATAGTGAAACATCAACTTAAGTAGTTTTAAAAAATGCCTACAAGTAGAACAATTACAACAGAAGATTTAAAAGGCCAAAAAATGGTTCTTTATATAGATTAATAAAATGAACATACACCTAGCAAAAGGACAAATAAATAAGCAAGCAAATGAATGATTTAGAGTGAAAAGGGGCATACTATACCTATAGCAGTTAAGAAAATATTTAAGCAACTTAAGAAATTTGAGAGCTCTAAAATTGACAAAACCCTGTAAAACTATAAATTATAAGAACTGAGTTGGAAATAATAAAAATGACAATAATTTTGTTACTAAAGAATTTGATCAATAATTAAGAAAATAGGCTCAAAATATCTTATAGACAATTATAATATTCAAGGAATAGATAATGGTACTTTATACAAATAGAAAAAAGATAATTGAAAAAAAATGGCTGCTCTCAATTTTTGAAATTAGAATAACCTTACTATCAAGAGCAGAGAACATAAGAAAAAGGAATACCAGGGACCAATTTTACTCTTAAACATAGACTTAAAAATGCTAAGCAAAATATTAGCAAAATGAATCTATTAATTTAGAAAAAAATTTAAAGTATGACTTGTTAGGTTTATCTCAGGATTTCAGGCTCATTCAATGTTAGAAAATGTATTAAATAACTCATATTATAGATTAAAGGAGAAAAACCTTATGAGCCCTAAGTAAAGGAATAATAAATACCAAATTCGGGATAGTGATCACCTCTGGGGAGGATGCAGTTGAGAAAAGGCACACAGAGAGCTTCCAAAGCATTGATAATGCTGTCTCTTAAGCTGGAAGAGGGAAAAGAGAAGTACACAAATCCCTTTTTTTTTCCCTTTAAACTATACATATAGTTGCATATCTTCTTTACAGTGTATAACATATATCATTTATTTAAAAAAAAAAAAATTAACAAAAATTCACCAAAAATCGTTAGTGGTAGTTGAAGAGGGGATGAGATTATTGGTGATTTTTATTTTCTGTGTTATATTTGCTTTTTTTTCTTTTTTTTACATGAAGCAGAAAGAAAAACAAAAACAATAAAAAGTCAGTTATTTCAATTTAGGTTACTTGGGAAAATTATAACATTTTAATAAAACTTGAAACATTTTTACTCTAAAACCTTAAAAATAGAAAAAAAACCACTTTTAAATGCCTTACATTTTAAATCAAGTATACTGCATTAATTTAAACAAGTGTACACACACAGACACACAAAAATTAGAGGTTAGTGAAAGAAATCCTCTCTGCTGCCAGGTGCTCTTAGTTAAAGGCTCCTCAATCAAGTGAGTATAATCTTTATTTTGCCTTGGCTGCCTATAAATCCAGGGAGGAGATGTAAACATACATACACTAGACTAAACAGCGGCTAAAAAGTGGCCACTACTTACTCTCCCACTCACACATACCATGTAAGTCTGTGGGAAAAAACTTACAACTAAGCTAAGGAACTCAAGTAAAGTTTTCTGAAAATAACCCAGAGCTGACAAGTCAGGAGGAGGGCCTGGATGGTTTCAAGACACAGTTTTTAACTAAGATTTGGACCTCCAACTGTTTTTCTTAAACAAAGATTTACATCCCATTCTTGGTTAAATTACTTATAAATTAATCAAATTAATTACTCTGAGTGGATAAGCAGGAGGCTGGACAAGATAGTGCTGATGTCAGCCAACGAAGTCTGTGTTGTTTTAACTAAATATATCAGCTTAGTTTTAAACAGATCTACTGTGCACAAATATGGTAAGGGACCAACATATCCTACTCAAAATCTTAGTTCTCTTTTCTGTCCTGGGGAGAAATATTCTTAGTTTTAATATATCTGACAAAATTAAAATGTTAAATTTTCTACAACAAATTCATACCTCTTTAACAATTCTTTAATTTTTTTTTAAATAGTGGTTTTTATTCTACAAATGTAACAATTTTCTAAAGTGTTAAATGCTTGCAAATAAATATGTAAATATGCTATTCTTCAGTAGAACACAAGGAGTAAAGCAGATAATCTTAAATGGGAAAGACCAATTGTAGACCAATTTAACTCAAATATTTGTTTTGGTTTTAAAATATCTCTGTAATGTTTATCATCATGGGGAAGAGAAAGAAAGAAAATAAATTGCCTGTTAAATGTCTAAAAAGTAGAACTTTCTAAACTAATGTTATACTCTGTCCCAAGATACCAAACCCAGAGTGTATGGGTATCATTTCTTTGTTTTCTAAGTGAGGACCCATTTCATGTTTTAGTTATTTTACAGTATCACAGCTGTTGCTGTGTTACTAAAGAACAAAAAAGCATGTACTTTCATGGTTACGAATCAGAAGGTTTTTTTTCCTCTAAATAATTAGAAGATTATGTTTTTTAATTCACAAAATGACTATACTAGGTCACCTTTGAGTAATGGAAATCTCTGTTTAAACATTCTTTTGGCAAGGGGCACCAAGTATTAGATCTTATTTCCAAGCTTTACCAGCTGGGTTTTGTCATTAACATTTATTAACAATCTAAGATATGGCTTTTGCCGTCTAATCCGTACTACACAAATGTTTTGTATGGCCCTCCAGAGGGTTTTGCTGTGACAAAATACTGGCAAAGATTATAGCCCCGTGGCTATACACCAGAGGCAATGTAAAATTAACATGGTACTAATCCAATTTAAACAAGAAATTGCACAAACAATCCTCTGAACAAAAGCAGTAGAGGATTCCAATTTAATATTCAAACACAATAAATGTGTTTTGAATAAAAAGTATTGGGGAAAATTTTTGAAGTATTTTTCACACATACGAAATGTGCCAATTTGATGAAGTTATAATTTTAATTTTCCAAAAACAGTTAGTGGCTGAGCACAATTCATTATCGTACTCTCAGACCCATTACATTTTTTCTTAAAATGGTGTATCTCAAATGCAGTCTGCAGAACATCAGTGATGCCTAGCGACCTTGTAATTTGTTTCTAGTGTAATTTCTAAAGCAGAAAGTTGGTGGGATAAGGAATAAAATTGGGCTATAATAAGAAAGAAATGAAGATCACTGTACTACAAGGATGAGACTATTACTTTTACTGTCTTTCATAGAGTAGAATTCTCAGAGTTGAACCAGTGATTTCACATTGTTTTCTTTTACTATACTATAGTAACTCAAGAGAAAGAAGGCACCTGAACTTTTGTAGTATCCTCTTTTATTATCCAGAACAAATAGCTAAAATTACTTTGCCAATGTTTTCTGGACAAGAAGGTAGAAAAATGCAAAGTACCAATGGGTAGATGGAAAATAATTAATTAAATGGAAAGAACTAGAAGATAGAAAAAGTGTATGAGGATACAAATGTTAAGAGGCGGGCACTTGATTGCGAGCCTTTCACAGTGAACTTAATTCTAATTAACCACCTCAATATCCCAGTGCAAAACAAACAAAAAGTCATGAATTTGGGGAGTTTCATCCAAAACATTATTTATTTACTTTCCTATATTTTAAATACTTCAAAAGGTGAAAAAACTTAAACAATGTAATCAGTAAATATACACATATGAACATGACTGAAAAATAAATTTAAATTCTTGCATGAAGATTTATTAATAAGAAACATGCCAAATTATAACATAATTACATTTCAATAATTCATTACAATTATTACTATTTTTTTTCCAGAGAAAATGCCTTAATCAACAGCTAAAATACTTTTCCATCTTTTCAAGTGACTTTGGTAATGTCTTGTAACTAATTACCATTTCATTATTCTTTCATCCTTCACTACTCAATTTCTTCAAGGTCAGGCCTATCTTCTACTTCATCCCCATTTATGCTCTATTTTAAAATTTAAAATGATTCCAAATCTAATAGCACCATTTGAAACTTTTTCTCTAAGCGTTTTTCCCTTAGCTTTGATTAACAAATAGCCATTCGTCCACCCAATACCCCATTGTCCTCTTGTTTTTCTAATACTTCTATCATTTTCAGTGACCTCGCTTGCTTTTCCCACCACTCTGTTATATTCTTGCTAAATATCAGTTCTCCTCATTGAACTTTAAGTTCCACATAGGAGAAAACTGCTATTTTAATACTGTGCATGGTGCATAAGAGGCTCACAATGAGTACTTTCTGAATGAATGAACATATGAACTAAGTACTAATGTTTCTCCAGACTCAATGCGCTCATGTTTGTTTATGAGTACACACATTAGGAAATTTACCTACTGACACACACCAGCATATCTAACTCTTACATACGTTTTTCCTTTAGTATAGTTTTCTACAGAACATCTGTTGCAAGAACCATCTAAAAACAAAACTATTAATACTCAAACTGTATCCTACACTTCACTTCCCTACAGCTATTTCTAACATCTTCTTATTCTCAGACTTACAATGTTTAAATTATTTTTAGTGTAGTGAGATTTTGGTTTTCTAACTCCAGGTCTTTGCACATTTCATTACAATAACTGACTTTGTCTTCTCAAGCTGCTCTTTCAAATCTTCTGTTCAGCTCTTTTATCTTGTCATTTCTTCCATTTGCTTTAGCTATTCTCCATTCATGGGCAAGTTTCAGTCTCTTCTGACATCCATTTTGGTCGTTTTTTTCCTTTCCTGTCTTTTTAATGACTTTTTGCTTTCTTCATGGAAGATGTACTTGATGTCATCCCTGGTTTGCAGTCACTGGTGTTCAGTGCATCAAATCTATTCTTTAGATGGTCTCTAAATTCAGGAGGGATATAATCAAGGTCAGATTTTGGCTCTCATGGACTTGTTTTAATTGTCTTCAACTTCAATTTGAACTTGCACATGAGCAACTTATGGTCTGTTCCACAGTCAGCTCCTGGCCTTGTTCTGGCTGAAGATATTGATCTTCTCCATCAACTCTTGCCACAGATGTAGTCAATCTGATTGCTGTGTACTCCATCTGGCGAAGTCCACGTTTAGTCACCTTTTATGTTGTTGAAAAAAGGTGTTTGCAATGAATGTCATTGGTCTTGCAAAATTCTATCATGCAACCAACCAGCATTATTTCTATTACCAAGGCCGTATTTTCCAACTACCAGTGACTCTTCTTTGTTTCCAACTTTTGCATTCCAATCACCAGTGATAATCAGCACATCTTGATTACAAGTTTGGTAATTTCAGACTGCAGTAGTTGTTAAAAATCTTCAATTTCCTTGTTTTTAGCTTTGGTCACTGGTACATAAATTTGAATAGTAGTAGTATTAACTGGTCTTCTTTGTTGTTGTTGTTGTTATATGCTGTCAAGTTGGACCCAACTCATAGGGACCCCTCCCTGGGTTTCCAAGGTGGTATCACTTCAGAAGTAGATTGCCCAACCCTCCTTTTAAGGAGTGGTTGATGGGTTTGAACTGCCAACCTTTTGGTTAACAGTCAAGTGCCTTAGGCACTACACTACCAGAGCTCCTTTATAGGCATATGGATATTATCCTATCACTGACAGCACTGTATTTCAGTGGCTGGTAGGTTTGGACTGCCAGCCTTTTGATTAGCAGTCAAGTGCCTTAGGCACTATACTACCAAAGCTCCTTTGTAGGCATATGGATATTATCCTATCACTGACAGCAGTGTATTTCAAGACAGCTCTTGAAACATTCTTTGTGATGATGAATGTGACGTCATTCCTCTTCAGTTTGTCATTCTTGGCATAGTAGATCATATGGTTGTCTGATTCAAAATGGCCAAAACCAGTCCATTTCAGCTCAGTAATGCCTAAGATATCGATCTTTATGCGTTCCATATTTTTTTGGTCAACTTCTAATTTTCCCAGATTCATTACTTCGTACTTTCCATGTCCTGATGATTAATGGATATTTGCAGCTGTTTCTTCCTATTTTTAGTTGTGACACATCAGTAAATGGAGGTCCTGAAAGTTTTACTCCATCTACATCACTAGGGTATACTCTGAGGAGGCAGCTCTTTCCCAGTTGCATTTTGAGTGCCTTTCGACCTGAGGAGCTCATCTTCTGGCACTGTATCAGACAACGTTTCAGAACTATTCATAAAGTTTTCCAGTAATATATCAGACAATTGTTTCACTGCTGTTCATAACATTTTCACTGGTCAATTCTTTGAGAATTAGATAGTCCCTTCCTTCTTCTGAGTCTTAGTCTGAAAGCTCCACTGAAACTTGTCCATCAATGGATGACCCTGTTGGTATTTGCAATATTGGTGGTATAGCCTCCAGACGCACAGGAACACACAAGCCACCACAGAATGACAAACTGACAGATGAGTGGTGGTTTTCTATAAACACAGCCTATGCTTTCCCACCTCATCCTTCTTTGTGATATATTTTATTCATTAGGTTATATTTCCAGCAATACTCTATTATATCACAACCAATTCCTCTATTAAAATCCTGCCTATTCATCTCCAGAAGTCCATCTCAAATACTTCTTCTAAAACACCTTTCGTTAAGTCTTATCAAATAGATGTACTTTCTCCTTCTGAGCATTTTGTATGATTTCTTACAGGCCTCTTAGTTATGTAGTAAATATTATATTCATAGCTGTTTTCTACCTACTACTGAATTTTAAGCTCCCAGAGCGAAAAGTATGTGTGTTACCTTTATCTGTATATCTAGGGAAATACCCTGAATATAAGAGGCCCTCTATATTATACTTAGTTATCTACTCATCTATCCTTAGTCTTGTGAACATTTATATATTCACTTTGTATAGTATGTTTTATATTTAGCAATATGTAACTACCTATCTTTATGTGTAATGGTTACAATTTTAACTAATCTATAAACTATGGTACAGCAAACTCGTATTTTTTACACTCATGCAATCTAGTATGTACTTCTTCATGAAAGTGGTTAGCTATCAGTAATAATACCACAAACATGATTATAGTAATTTGATGGCTATGAAGATATATTTGGAAAAATATAAACCTGTAAGACTCTATGTGCCAAATTTTATTCAGAATAAAATGTATACATTAAAAAAAATAATAAAAAAGCAAAATTTGGATTAAACCAACCATGACTAATCCTTAAAAGTTTTAGATTAAGTACTTTAGGCTCAAGATAAAAACCTTGCTGATATTTTATTTTCTCATTATCATTTGAAGAAATTATCCCTACAATTAAGATTAATTTCTCATGAAAATCATAGCATTTTTCTTCCTAGTAGCCAGAAGTGGGGGGAAAAAAAGGAATGCAATGAGAATTGAGGAAACTACCATCAAAGTTTTCAAAAATCTTTTAAAATTATGCAAATTCTCTGTGATCCTGTTTCTTTATTGAAGAAATATTTCCTTCCTAGGAAAACATTTAACATATGTTTTAAATTTGAGAACATGATAATTTTATTTTTAACAGTTCTCCTTAACTTTCCCCTAAAATAAAAGCACTTTCAATAGGAAAAATAAAACACAATAAATACTTAAGGAGGAAAAATGAGAGAAGATATTACTCTCAATTTCTTCTGGGAAAGAAGGTAGTCGACAAATTAAAAAGCACCTTAAAATTGTTTAAGTAAGAAAAAGAAGATTTTACATATAACATATGAAAAAAAAAAACCCTCTAATCTCAAAAACGGCAATGGAAATTCAAATGCAGACATCTGCACATAACAGAGACATAAAAAGAATAATCCATCATTAGCTATAAACTACATACCTGTTTAAGTCTGGCAAGTTCTTTCAAAGCTCGTCCCCATTGCTGCTTGTAATGCAGTTTGGACTTAGTTGCAGATTCCAACTTTCTTTCAAGTTCAACCTAACAGTGATTAAAATCGTATCAAGTGAAACACTATACCACTGTATACAATCACTGAAAGATAATATATACAAAGAGTCTGGCTTAAGAAAAGAGTTTATGTAGTGTAACATACGACATCATCTAAAACTGTTATATAATTTACTATAAATATTATGGCACATGAACATTTTCTTGTTTAAAATATAGTCTTATTTTTATTACCGAACAGGCTATACTAAAAAGAACTGAATTAGTCTTAACCTCTAGACAGTTACTATAAATGTATTTAAAATATGTATACTGTATAAAGATCCCCCAGAGTGAAAAATACAATCATTTTTCTGTAGAAAGCAATTCTGTTAACATTCCAATTTAGCTGGCATTCTGAATATCAGAAACCAAATTATTCCTTTTGGAGGGTTTGATTATATGGAAATTTGTCTAATAATGAAGAGAGCTAGTAGAGATACTCTTCTAACTATATTTTTGCAAAATTATTGAAGAGTACTGGAAAAAAAACAAAAAGTATTAAGAAAAAATAAAGTAAAAAATATTTTCTGTTGTAATAAACCTAACAGTAAGAAAAATAATGCTTCTTAATAACATACACAGAACTTTTATTTTCTATTTTTCAATTATATAAAGAAAAACACTAAAATGATTCAATTAAAAAACATGGTTATTTATACTTGCAACAGGCAATCTGTTATACATGAATCAAAGCCAACTTGGCTATGTTTTTGCAATGTACTCTCTCTCAACATTTCTGATCAAGTACCAAACAAATTCATGTAACCAACAGACAGTTTTACTGTTTAAGTGATAATGTAATAATCTAACTGAATTACAGTCAAATATTATTACTCTCAACAAGTCCAATTTTTCCCACACAGAATTTCTAATGTTTTACAGGAAAATAAAAACAAAGGCATTATCCAAAAACCCAAGCTTCAGAAAACTCACATGAAACTAAAACGAGAGGACTGCCAAATTCCCTTCACAAAAGACCAGAACATTCTCTGCAATGATATATTACTGCATGGAGTCAAGGACTTTTCTGCTTACAGATCCCTAGTGCTTGGATTTAAATGTGTTGACATTTCACAACTAGGTTCAAGCATACTTATGTTGAATAATACTGCTGAGATTATTGAAGATGATCTCTTCCACTTATGCCCCAACAATTTATACATATTACTTGGTAATTTAACAATAGGACATACCTCTGAGGAATAGCAAAAATCTTTTTATAGTTGTGTGATAAAAGAGTAGCATTCAATTATGAAAGCAATTATGTCCATATGTCTGAGAGAAGCTCTAGAATCCTGAATGGGCCCGAGGATGAGGGTTAGGACAAGGATGAATCTAGAGGTATTATTTACACTCAATGGGCTAATTCCAGCAGAACAAGCTGTCTGTGTAGGTTATACCAGTTTTATCATAATTATTATAATAATTCATATTTACAGTTATTCATACTAATTTAAAACATCTGTAGCATTTATATTGTTTCTTTATTCTTAACAAACGAATAAACTGTAGATGGCAAGTTTGAGACACTTTCTCATTCCTCTAATTTATTCCTATCACCAAAGTTCCTAACTTTTCTTTTTTTAATGTTACATATGCCTCCATGATTCTAAAGAAATCTATGGACCCAATTTCCATAAAGATGCTCACAACCAAAATGTTCATGTAATTTCATGGCATTAAAAGACCTCAGAATAGAAGCAGTTCTTTTAAGCAGATCTGAGAATTCCATAAGCCTTTGTATTTTTTTTTTTTCAATGCTTACTGGTCCATGATTAAAGAAATATATTATAAACCAAATTACAGCCTCTTAAAGGGACCAGAAGGCTGGCAGTTCAAACTCACCAGCCACTCCTCAGAAGGAAGATGGGGCAATCTGCTTCCGTAGTGATACTGCCTCAGAAACCCAAGGAGGGGTCGCTATGAGTCAGGTACGACTCGATGGCACATAACAACAACAACAACAGAGGGAAAACTTGGTTCAGGGCTTAAAGTCACTTTAGAAGCCAGTGAAGGTAGACTAGTGTTCATGGGCTCTCAATTTCCCTGTTTCTATTGTTGATATACCCATGATTCTCGTTCTCTATTAGAAGTATGGCATTTGTGTTTGTCTCTAATCATCTATTACCCAGTCCCAATCTCTCACAAAGACTTAATTCATTTCTCCCCTGAAATATTTTTCAGCTTTATTCCTTTAAATTCCTACTGTCACTTCCTTAGTTCTGGCTCTTGTCAACTCTCATCTCACCTTGACTACAAGAAGTACTCTTTTGTCTTTCCAGCTTCAAATTTATTCTCTCTTCTACAAATTCTATAGACCACTATTAGATAATTCACCCTCTACTCAAAAATCTACAATAGTTACTATTTGTCTACAGTACTGAACTCATATTCCTGCCTAGGTTTCAAGGCATGCCAAAATACAATTTCCATGTACTTTCTTAGTATTTTCTAATAGAAACCCTCTCCTCCACTCAAGTTTATAGTCCCCTATATCTCTCTACTCCTGAACTAAGTTACTTCCTGAGCCTGTCAATTTCTTTCTTTTACTTCTCCGCTTACCCAAATATTAAAGGTAAATCTCAGCTCAAATTCTACCTCTACATGAAGCCATCTTAAAACTAATACTTTCTGTATACCAAAGGATTCTTCTTCTTCTGAATTATAAAGGAGTTTCTATCACACTCCTTGGTACTTGATTAGACATGGTCATTTATTGCTCTCTGAGTCATCTCTCCAATTACATTACAAACTAAAAATGAGATTCTAAGAAGATAATGTATTGTTCTCACCCCTCATCTTTCCCATTGTCCTAAGACAGGGGTGAGCACACAGTAGATAGTCACCAAATATTCTTAAATACATAAATTTTACAATGATTAAAAATTTCTACATTTTTTAATGTTTATTACCTGCCCTTTCAAATGTTATATGCCCTAGTAAATTATAATGCTTCCCATATATATATAATTATGTTATATATATATAATTGTGCTTTAGGTACAAATTTACAGAGCAGAATTTGTTACATTCTACATTTCATGTACATTTGGTTTCACTCCCCAATTACCATCCCCAATCCTAACCCACTTTCTTCCTCTCCCTTCCCAGTAACCCCTCTCTCCTCCCTATGCCCTTCCTAGTTATGCACTCCTATCTGTCCAGCTTTTCCTCTTGTGAATGTTGCCCCTCTAGTGCCCCATGGCTGACTGCTCCAAGGGATGTATCTCCCTAGAGTAGGTGGGTACATAGCCCTAGGTTGAGTGTTTTGCATGAAACTCTTATTTACTATTGGGCTGAGAGCCAGCCCTTGGGAGTGAGTTTTATCCCAAGCCTGAAGTGTATCCCAAGGCCATAGTCTTAGGGGTCCTATAATTTATCTTAAAGAAATTTTAATCATTTTAAAGCCATATAAAAGACACTTCTTAACTAAAAGATTAATCATAAGGTATTATTCACTTCTTACATAATGAAAAGAATCAGGGATTGTATTTGTTAGAACTGTAACTTAATGCTAACTTACTTTGAGACTATTTCATTAAAAATGGGAATATTTGTGATATATTTCAGGACATGAGTAATAAGGGGGGAAAAAAACAAGCTCTCAGACAAAACAAGAAATTATAGAGTACATCAAATATTTTTTAACTTTTTATGTTTTATCTCTGTTCCTACTTAGGAAATAACTTTCTGCCCTCTTCTGGCTACAAAAAGATTTACAAAGAATTTCCAGAAGAGCTGAGAAGCCTTGTTATACCAGGTACTTAAACATGCTAGATGAATTCATTAGATCTAATGTAGAGGCAATTCAATTATGCATTCCTCTCTTTCTCACTCACTCTCAACAAATTCATGATACTGATTAAACTACTGATATGTTTAATGACTTCTAGCATTTTGGTGGAAGTATATCTGGAAGAAAGAATTCTAAAATTCATTTAAAATTTATTCTTATGATGGATATTATACAGTCAACCAGTCTATATTCAGAGAAGATAAGTAGAATAATGCTTCTGTTACAATTTTGATATGTGGTCTCTGAATTTCCCCAAGGTAAAATGAAAATACTGTGACACCTACTTAACAGATGTACAACTGATGAGCTATTTTCTAAAGAGAGCTTCAAATACTTCAGGCAGGTATAACAGAGTTCATACTAATAAACATAGAAGCACTTTAAGAACTGCTTTTACCAAAGGAGGGGTAAGAATCATGCAGCTATATTCAAGCTCACTAGTATAAAAATGAAGAAATGGTCAAAAGGGAAAAAAGAAGAAATTGTCCACATATGGAAGAAGTGACATCACCAAGATTTTGTAATTAACTGGATGAAGTGGTAAGGGAAAGCCAAAGATACCAGTTGAAAGCCTACAGAAATACTTACAGTAGTGTAAAAGGGTCCTGAAACCAAAAACTTTGAAACTGCTGCTCTAAGACATTCAAGAAAATATGCTGAGTAGGCAGCTGAATACAGGTCTTTTGCTGAAAAGAAAAGTCTTGTCCTCCTACACACATTTTCTACATTGTAGGGTAGATGATTTTCAAAACCCTCAAAATGTAGCCCACTATTTATTTAAATATTATGTTTTATTTTACTCAACATTTATATTATGCTTTCAATGCCCCAGATTCTGTGCTAAGCACTTGACAAATATTAACTCACTTAATCCTTTTAATAACCTTATTATCTCCATTTAAAAGATAGGGAAAAAGGGAGTCCTGGTAAACTGGTGAAATAGGCAGAAAGACTGCACAGACCCTCTTCAACAAAGAAAAGTGGAACCAATTAACACAGATACAGAAGATAATCCTGGAGACCTGAGCTTTGAAGGGAAGGATATAGAAGTGGACTCCAAATAGCAGAAGAATTTGCATGAAAACACCAAAAAAGGAGACACACGGAGCTGTGGTCTGTCAGCAATCCTGATGGCACAGAACAGCTTGGAGAGTGCCGAGTGCTGGCAGGATCTAAGAATTAACCTAAAAATCAGCCCTGCTAGCCAGGCACTGCACAGAGGACTGCTCTGATAGCTGGTGAATAAAAGGGGAAGCAGTGAAGAGGAAGGCAGGCTGAGCTGTGGACTTTTGCCTGTCCAGAGGGCACAGCCATTTTGAATGTTTACAAGAAGTTTGAACATTTTAGATTCCATGGACTTAAGAACAGGATTCACTTGCTGGGAACCACAAAGACATTCCAGACACAGACTACTGGAAAAGTGTGACATTCCCCTTGTTACTCTTATATCCCATACCCTCTTGGTGAACAGAGGTGTGGCCATCCCTCATTCCCACCCACCTTTTCTAGGCTGCCAGGAATTCCATCCCAGTCTGAGTGCTCGGACAGAGCCTGGGTGCCCTCCCCAGCCCTGATCTTTTTTTTCTTTTGTCCTTATTTTGAGTTTGTTTGTATTGGTCTGTTTTAAAACTACTATTATAATTATTATTTTTGTCCTTGTTATTATTATTCTTTATTGTTTCCTTCCCAGGTTCTAGTTTTTAGCTTGCTTTCTTTTACCTGTTCCTGGTTGCAATTTTTTTTTTTCTTGTGGTTAACTCCCTTCCTTGTTTTTCCCATTTTTTTCTTCATTATTTTGTCCTCTTCCCAGATATTGAGGATTTTTTTTCCCCTTTTTTATTTTTTTGGTTACTATTCCTGTGTGTTTTGCCTATTTGCTTTTACTTTTTTGATGGTTATTCAATTGTTGTTTTTGTCTAACTGAGTGGACGACAGCAACAATCCCCATATGACACAACTATACCCACACCTCCTGCAGCTTCACTTACTGAGTGACAGCCACCACCTCCTTCTCCACCAACGGGCCAACAATAAAGAACCACCAAGAGGAGCCTGACTCACCCTTGGTTGCTCTTCACAAACAGTTAACAAAGATCTAAATACAACAATGTCACAATGTCTCAGAGACAACAAACCATCACAATCCACACAAAGAAGAAAGATAAACTGGTAAAAACAAGAGAGCACGATAAAGACCCAGAACACATCCCTGAGGAAGAAGCAGCATTGGAACTCTCTGACAGGGAATTTAAAAGAATTATATTTAGGTATCTTCAAAGGATTGAGAGACAGATCAAGGAAAACACTGACGAAACCCTGGAAGATTCTGAAAGAAAATACAAGAACAAAATGACAAAATAAACGAAATATTAGAAATGATTCAAAATCTACAGACAGAAATCCAGAAGATTAATACTAAATTGTCAGAAATAGATAACACATCGGAAGGGTAAAGGAGTAGAATTGATGCAATGGAAGAACGAACTCATGAGAATGAAGACAAATACCTGAATACTTCTTTGGAAAGGGATCAATCAGATAAAAGATCAAAACAAAATGAAGAAAGCTTAAGGTTCATGTGGGATACCATCAAAAGGAATAACTTACGTGTTATTGGAATTCCAGAACAGGAAGAGAAAAACAAAATCACTGAGAAAATTGTCCAAGATTTGCTGGAGGAGAACTTCCCTGAAATGATGAAAGATGAGAATATATCCATTCAGGAAGTCCACCGAACTCCAAACAGGATAGACCGAAAAGAAAATCAGCAAGACATATCAACAACAAACTCACCAAAATCAAAGACAAAGACAGAATCCTGAAAGCAGCACGGGAAAAACAAAAAGTTGCTTACAAAGAACAACCAGTATGAATAAGCTCGGATTTCACAGCAGAAACCATGCAAGCGAGAAGGCAATGGGATGGTATATATAAAACCTGAAAGAGAAAAATTTTCAACCAAAAATTATATACCCGGCAAAACTGTCCCTCAAAAATGATGGTAAAATTAGGAAATTTCCAGATAAGCAGAAACTAGGGGAATTTGTTAAAACCATACCAAACTTACTTTTAGTAAGTCCTTTGAACTGAGAACCAAAAATAGCAAACAACAACCAACCATTAAAACACAAGATGACATAACCCAGAAACCACAGCTATGCAAATATCCAAAGTAAAAAAGCTTACAAGATTCTAAACAGGAAACAAGAGACATCAACTGGGAAATGAAGACAACTACAAACCAAAAAGAGGGAAAATACTGTGTAACTTCTAAATGGTGAGGAAGTCAAGAGAGTTGCAAGACAGAATAGACTGTTCTAAACTCGGGGAGAAAATCACAAATCACCTCAAAGAAAAATGATAAACCTTCATATCACAATAAAAAAGAGGACAAGCACAAATTTTCAACAAATATTAAAACAAAAGGCAACAAAGAAAATGATAACATGATCCATAAACATAATGAGCTTAGCACAGAAAATGATATGGAACAAAGAAACCAGAGATATTATGAAAAAACACATAACAAAATGACAGCAACCAATTCATACTTGTCGATAATTACACTGAATGTTAAAAGATTAAATGCACCACTCAAGAGACGGAGAGCTGCATACTGGATAAGAAAACAAAACCCATCAATACATTGTCAACAAGAGACAAACCTTAGAGACAAAGACAAAAACAGACAAAAATCAAAGGATGGAAAAAGATCTATCAAGCAAATGGCAATATGAATTTCTGATCAAATTGACTTTAAGACAAAGACCACCATACAAGAAAAGGAAGGACATTATATAATGATTAAAGAATCAATTGAACAAGAATATATAACCATAATAAATATCTATGGACCCAATGAAAGATCCCAAAATACATAACTCAGAGTTTAAAAGAATCGAATAGGCAAATAGATAACTCTACAGTCACAGTAGGAAACTTTAATACACCACTTTCAATGAAAGATAGAACAAATGGAAAGAAACTCAACAAACATGCAGAAGAGCTCAACAATACAATCCACTAACTTGACCTTATACTCATCTACAGAGCACTTCACCCAACAGCACATATACATTCTTTTGCAGTGCACATGGAACATTTTCCATGGCAGACCATGTTAGGCCATAAAGCAAGACTTCATAAATTTAAAAACACTGAAATACTGCAAAACATCTTCTCAGATCATAAGGCTATCAAATTAGAAATCAACAATAGGAAGATCAACAGGAAAAGAGTAAACACATGGAAACTGAACAACACCCTCCTTAAGAAAGACTGGGTAAAAGAAGAAATAAAAATTGGAATTCAAAAATTCCTTAAATCAAATGTGAATAACAACACAACATACCAAAATCTTTGGGACACAGCAAAAGCTGTGATCAGAGGTCAATTTATAGCAATAAATACACACATCAGTAAAGAAGAAAGAGCCAAAATCAACACTTTAAATCAACATCTCCAAAAATTAGAAAAAGAACAGCAAGAAAAGCCTACAGTCACCAGAAGAAAGGAAATAATCAAGATTCGAGCAGATATCAATGAAACAGAAAATAGGAAAAAATCAGTAAGAGGAGAAGTTGGTAAAAAGATTAATAAAATTGACAAACCACTGGCAAATTTAACAAAGGAAAAGAGGGAGAGAATAAAAAATAACACAAATAAGAAATGAAATGGGTGACATCAAAACCGAACCAACTGAAATAAAAAGGGTAATATCAAAATACTATGGAGAACTGTACTCCAACAAATTAAAAAATCTGGAAGAAATGGACAGATTTCTAGAAAAACACCACTTACCTAAAGTAATAGACTGATGTGGAAAAGTTGAACAGGCCCATCACAAAAGAAGAAATTGAACAGGTCATAAAAAATTACCAACAAAAAAAAGTCCTAGCCCAGACAGTTTCACTGGAGAATTCTACCAAATATTCAGAGAAGAACTGATACCAATCCTACTCAAACTATTCAAAAACACAGAAAAAGTGGAATCCTCCCTAACTCATTTTATGAAGCAAACATAATCCTGATACCAAAACCAGGCAAAGACATCACTCAAAAGGAAAACTACAGACCAATATCCCTCATGAACATAGATGCAAAAATCTTCAACAAAATCCTAGCCAATAGACTCCAACAATATATATATATATAAATCATTCATTATGACTAAGTGCGGTTCATATCAGGTATGCAAGGAGGGTTCAACATTAGAAAAACAATCAACATCATCCACCACATAAATAAAACAAAGAAAAAGAACCACATGATCATATCAATGATGTAGAAATGGCATTTGATAAAATCCAACACCCATTCCTGATCAAAACTGAGGAAAATAGGAATAGAAGGGACATTCCTCAACAAAATAAAGGGCTTCTATGTAAAACCAACAGCCAACATTATTCTCAATAGAGAGAGACTGAAACCATTCCCCTTGCACAAAGGAACCAGACAAGGATGCCCTCTATCACCACTTTGATTGAACATTGTTTTGGAAGTCCTAGTCAGTGCAATAAGGCAGGAAAGGGAAATCAAAGGCATCCAAATTGGTAAGGAAGAAGTCAAACTATCCCTATTTGCTGATGATATGATCCTATACCTAGAAAACCCAAGAGAAACTCAGTCAAAAATCTACTGAAACTAATTGAGAGATTTAGCATCATGGCAGGATATAAGATCAACATCCAAAAATCAGTTGGATTCCTTTACACCAGCAAAGAGATAGCTGAAATAGAAATAAGAAAATGAATACCATTTATAATAGCTAACAAAAAAATTAAAAACTTGGGAATAAATCTTTCCAGGGACACAAAAGATCTGTACAAAGAAAACTATAAAAAACTACTTCAAAAAACCGTTAAGAGATCTACATAAATGGAGGAACATACCATGTTTGTGGATAGGAAGATAGGACATTGTGAAAATGTCAATTCTACCCAAAGCAATCCACACATTCAATGCAATCCCAATCTAGATCCCATTAACATTTTTTAAGAATATGGAAAAAGCAATCACTAACTTTATATGGAAAGGAAAGAGACCTCAGATAAGCAAAGTCCTACTGAAGAAGAACAAAGTAGGAGGTCTCACACTGCCGGATCTCAAAACCTACTATACAGCCACAGTAGTCAAAACTGCCTGGTATTGGGACAATGACAGACATATAGTCCAATGGAATAGAATTGAGAACCCAGAAATAGATCCATCCACCTGTGGTCAGCTGATCTTTGACAAAGGGCGGAAATCCATTAAAAGGGGAAGAGAGTATTTGTTTAATAAATGGTGCTGGCAAAACACCAAAGGACCAACATTCAAACTGAGGTAGAGAAAAAAAACTGGCAAATCATTTGCATAAAAATGAAACAAGATCTGTACCTCACACCATACACAAAAACAAACTCCAGATGGATCGAAGACTTAAATGTGAAACCTAAAACTATAAAGTTC
>NW_006921673.1:6791359-6812340 GCF_000298275.1 Orycteropus afer afer | reverse complement strand
TGGTGATTCCTTCAAAAGTTGGAATTAGAAATACCATTTGACCCAGCCATCCCATTACTAGGTATATACCCTAGAGAAGTGAGAGCCATGACAAGAACAGATATATGCACGCCAATGTTCATCGCAGCACTATTTACAATAGCCAAAACATGGAAACAACCTAGATGTCCATCAATTGAGGAATGGATAACCAAATTATGGTACTTATACACAATGGAATACTATGCAATCCTAAAGAATAACGTAGAATCTGCAAAACACCGCATAATGTGGATGAACTTGAAGGACATTATGCAGCCTGAAGTAAGTCAATCACAGAAGGACAAATATTGTATTTGTCCATTATTGTAAAAGTCAAGGAAAGGTTTAGATATGGAAGGAAATTTTCTTTGTTGGTTACCAGGGGTGGGAAGGGAGGATAGGGAACACTGTTAGATAGGTAGAGATAAGTATTGATTTGGGTGAAGAGAAGGGCAACGTACCAAATGCGAGGACCAACATGGTGGCATTGAGGAAGAGGAAGACAGAGAGAGGTACATAAGAGGTGCAGACAACAAAGATCAACTCTTTTGCACATAGAGTACTGCGTTGTCAGTGAAAGCAAATACAGGTATATGGGCGGACAGATGGGTGGACAGGCTGAACTATTAGGTAAGTCTATGCAGTGGGGAGCGTACCCAAGTCCATGTACAGGGTTAGCAGACAATGGCCCTACAAGTGCATCTGCATGTTCTGTAAGAATTCCCAGGGGTATAGTAGAGCTGACAAGGGACAAGGTTGTAGTCACTTCTTGGTCACAGCCGGCTACCCAGAAGGAGTGAGTAGTTGAACCTGTGGGCTCGGGACCATAGTCACAGAGGACATCAAGCTCAACTGGCATAACATACTACACAAAACATTGTTCCACCTCCTACTTTGGCGAGAAGCGACTGGGATTTTAGAAGCTTGCAAGCAGCCATCTAGAAGCAACAATGGGTCTCTCCTCATCCAGAGCAAAGAAGAATGAAGAAAACCAAAGATTCATGAAAACAATTAGCTCAAGCGACTGGTAGCTCAAGCGACACTCTGAGTAGCCTACACGACTATGAGACTAGAAGAACTAGATGGTGCCCAGCTACCACTGTCAACCTCTCAGAGGGGGATCTATGTAGAAGATCCTGGTAGAGAGGGAGAACAAAGTGGAACAAAACTCAAAATCATTTGGGGATAAAAAAGGGGGGGGGGGGGTCCAGGTTTGCTGGTCTGATAGAACCTGGTGAACCACTGAGACTATGGTCCCTAGCTGCACTTCAGGTCTGGAACTGAACGCACACCTGTGGCTTCCAGCCAAACAAAAGACAGGCATAGCAGTTGAATATCTACCTGAGGTAGATACATTCCTCGGAGAGAACAATCATGAGAGAAAGAAGGGCTGTTTATGCACAGGGAGATAGTTCAGGGGGCAGGAGTGCATGGAGGGATGGACAGAGGAAAGAGGTAACTATCAGGAGGAAGTTGGAGGGGAGCTGTTCCCTTGGGGTGAATTGTAGTCAATGTCATAAGACAACATATTTATTAACTGCTGTATGGAAAGTCAATTTGCTCTGTAAGCTTTCATCCAAATCACAATTTAAAAAAAAAAAACATTTTTTTAAAAAATCATTTTGGAAAAAAAAAAAAGGGGGGGAGGACCAGGTTTGCTGGTCTGATAGAGCCTGGTGAAACCACTGAGACTATGGCCCCTAGCTGCCCTTCAGGTCTGGAATTGAACCCATACCTGTGGCTTCCAGCCAAGCAAAAGATAGGCATATGAGTTGAACATTTACCTCAGGTAGATACACTCCTTGGAGAGAACAATCATGTGAGAAATAAGGGCTGTTTATTCACAGGGAGAGAGCTCAGGGGGCAGGAGTGAGTGGAGGGATGGACACAGGGAAGAGGTAACTATGGGGAGGAATTGGGAGGGGAGCTGTTGCATTGGGATAAATTGTAGTCAATGTCACAAGACAAAGTATATGTGAATTGCTGTATGGAAAGTGAATTTGCTCTGTAAACTTTCACCCAAATTACAATTAAAAAAAAAAAAAAAAGATAGGGAAATAAGTATGGAGAAGTAAAGTAACTTGGCACAGCTTCTAAGCCAGGATCTGAATCAAGATGATCAGACTCCAAAGCCCAAAGTCTTAACTATTATTATGCTACAACTCTATGAGACTAAGTACAAGATCTAAACTTTTTGCTGTGGCTTACAAAAAAACTGCAGATTTAATAACTCATAGTGACCCCATAGGACAGGGCGGATTGACTTCACAGGGTTTCCAAGGCTGTAAATCTTTACAGAAGCATCTTAACTGCCTCATGTTACTCCCACAGAGTAGCTGGTGGGTTTCAACCATCAAATCTTTGCTTAGTAGTCAAGCACTTTAATCACTGCATGACTCGGGTGCCTTCTTTATTATGCTTAGCATTAATAAAAATCATCTTGTTCATTTATTTGTTTACTCTCCTCAAAAATGAGGAGCCTGTTTGTCTTGTGAACAGAGAGGGCATTCAATAAATAGCTGATAATTGATTAACAGTAACCAACCATTTCAAAGCTGTTTTGCACTGAGATAAGCACAAATAATATGCCCTCCATAAAAATATGTTGAATGAATGAATAATTGAAAATTCTGAGCAATAAAGGTTATGCTGTTTCATCATCACTATGAACAAATGTTTACTTAGTACTACAAGATAAAGGGTGCTGTGTATACTAAGCACAGGTAATAAACAAGTAACTACGACATGGTCTCTGGCTTTGAAAGCTTATTATTTACTTTGGATTGCAGTATTTCTGAAATAATCACAATGAACATTAGAAGTTCCTAAAGCAGTATCATGATAAACAGAGAAAAGACTGAAGTTGTCAGGGATTTCATTTTACTTGGTCCACAATTAACGCTCATGGAAGCAGCAGTCAAGACATCAAAAAGACTAGAGGCTGGTTCTTCAAAAAGATTAACAAAATCAACAAAGCACTGGCAAATTTATCTCAGAAAAAGAGAGACAAGATGTAAACAACACGAATAACAAATCAAATGGACGACATCACAACAGAACCAACTGAAATGAACAGGATAATCACAGAATACTACAAAGAACTTTATGTCAACAAATTAAAAAACCTAGAAGAAATGGACAAATTCCTAGAAACACAAGACCTACCTAAACTAGCACAGACTGAGGTAGAAACTTTGAACAGACCCATAACAAAAGAAGAAACTGAGGAGGTCATTAAAAAAATCTCCTTTAAAAAAAAAAGTCTTGGCATAGATGGCTTTACTGGAGAATTCTAGCAAAGGTTCAGAGAAGAGGTGACACCTGTCCTACTTAAGCTGTTCCACAACATAGAAAAGGCTGGCATACTCCCCAATTCATTCTATGAAGCAAACATAACCCTGATACCAAAACGAGGCAAAGACACCACTAAAAATGAAAATTACAGACCAATATCCCTCATGAATATAGACTTAAAATCTTCAACAAAATCCTAGCTAATAAAATCCAACAATGTATTGAAAACAAACAAACAAAACAAAACACCATGACCATGGAATTCATATCGGGTATGCAAAGATGGCTCAACATTAGAAAAACAATTAATGTAACTCACCACATAAATAAAACAAAGGAAAAGAACTATATGATCATATCAATTGAGCCAGAAAAGGCATCTGATAAAATCCAACACCCATTCCTGATAAAAAAAACTCTGAGCAAAATAGGACTGGAATGGAAATTCCTCACATAAAAAAGGACATATACACAAAACCATCAGCCAGCATTATTCTCAATAGAAAGAGACTCAAAGCATTCCCCTTGCAAATGGGAACCAGGCAAGGATGCCCTCCATCACAACTTCTATTCAATACTGTACTGGAAGTCCTAACCAGGGCAATAAGGCAAGAAAAAGAAATAAAAGGCATCCAAATTGACAAAGAAGTAGTAAAACTATCTCTATTTGCAGATGACATGATCCTATACACAGAAAATCTGAGAGATTCAGCAAGAAAACTACTGGAACTAATTGAAAGGTTCAGCAAAGTGGCAGGATACAAGATCAACATACAAAAATCAGTTGGATTCCTCTACACCAGCAAAGAGATCTCTGAAAAGGAAATAAGGAAAAGAACACCATTTACAACAGCTACCAAGAAGATGCACCTGACCTAAGGCATGGCATTTTTCATTCGCTTCTTACGCATGTTAAAGCTGGACAATGAATGAGGAAGACCATCTGAATTGCCTTTGAATTGTGGTGTTGGTGAAGAATAATGAAAATATCATGGACTGCCAAAGAATGAACAAATCTGTTCCAGAAGAAGTCAGCCTGAATGCTCCTTGGAAGCAAGAATGGCCAGACTTTGTCTCACCTACTTTGGTTATGTTGTCAGAATGGTCCAGTGCCTGGAGAAGGATATCATGCTTGGTGAAGGGTAGAAGGTCAGCGAAGAATTGGAAGACCCTCAATAAGATGGATGGACAATAGTGGCTTCAATGATGGGTTCATGCATAGCAAGGATCATGAGGATGGTGTGAGACTGGGCAGTATTTCGTTCTGTTGTACACAGGGTTGCTATGAGTTGGAGCCTACTTGACGGCACCTAATACCACCACCACCACCACCAGAAAGATAAAATACTTAGGAATAAATCTTACAAGGGACACAAAAGACCTATATAAAGAAACACTACTACAAGAAACTATAATGGACTTACATAAATGGAAGAATAACCCATGCTCATGGCTGAGAAGACTGAACATTATGAAAATGTCAATACTACCCAAAGAAATCTACAGATTCAATGCAATCTCAATCCAAATTCCATGAACATTCTTTAAGGACACGGAAAAACCAATCCCTAATTTTATATGGAAAGGAAAGAAAGCATGGATAAGCAATGCACTACTGAAGGAGAAAAACAAAGTAGGAGGTCTCACATCCGTCGACCTCAAAACCTACTATATAGCCACAATAATCAAAATAGCCTGGTACAATGATAGACACAAAGACTAGTGGAACAGAACCGAGAACCCAGAAATAGATCCATCCACCTATGGTCAGCTGATCTTTAACAAAAAGCTGAAACCCATTCAATGGGGAAGAGAGAGTCTCTTCAACAAATGGTGCTGGCAAAACTGAATACCCATTTGAGAAAAAGTAAACAAGATCTGTACCTCACAGCATACACAAAAATGAACTCAAGATGGATCAAAGACCTAAATGGATAACCCAAAAGTATACAGTTCATCAAAGATAAACAGAGGCAAATTTAGTAGCATAATGCCTAAGGCACTTGACTGTTAACCAGAAGGCTGGCGGTTCAAACCCACCAGCCACTCCTCAGAAAGCAGGTTGGGCAATGTATTTCCGTAGTGATACCACCTCAGAAAACCCAAGGAGGGGTTACTATGAGTCAGGTCCAACTTGATGGCACATAACAATTTATGGCATAAATAGACAATCAAGCATAACCGAAAATGCACAAACAGCAGAAGAGAAACTAGATGACTAGGACCTTCTAAAAATTAAATTATTACGTGCATCCAAACACTTCTCCAAAAGAGTAAAAAGAGAACCTACAGATTCAGAAAAAAAATATTTGGCTATGACATATCCAACAAGGGACTCTCTAAAATTTATTGAAAACTTTAAAACCTCAATGTGAAAAATACAAACAATCCAATTCAAAAACGGGGAAGACACATGGACAGATACTTCACCGAAGAAGACAGTCAGGCAGCCAACAAACATGAAGAAATGCTCTTGATCGTTAGCTGCTGTTGCTGTTAGGTACCATCAAGTTGTCTCTGACTCACAGTGACCCTATGTATAGCAGAAAGAAACATCGCCTGGTTCTGTGCCAGCTCTATGACCCTTGCTATATCTGAGCCCACTGTTGTAGCCACAACATCTTGTGTCAATCCATCTTGTTGAGGGCCTTCTCCCTTTTCTTTGACTCTCTACTTTACCAAGCATGATCTCTTTCTCCAGGGAATGGTCCCTTCTGACAACATAACCAAAGTAGGTGAGATGAAGTCTAGCCATTTGTGCTTCCAAGGAGCATTCTGGCTGCACTTCTTCCAGGACGGATCTGTTAGTTCTACTGGCAGTCCATGGTACTTTCAGCATTTTTCACCAACACCACAGCTCAAAAGCACTGACTCTTCTTCGGTCTTCCTTATTCATTGTCCAGCTCTCACATGCATATGAGTCGATTGAAAATACCATGGCTTGTGTCAGGCAAGGAGATATCTTTGCTCTTAAGCACTTGAAAGAGGTCTTTTGCAGCCAACTTGCCCAATCCTATGCATCATCTGTTATCTTGACTGCTGCTTCCATTAGTGTTGATTGTAGAGCCAAGCAATATGAAGTCTTTGACAACTTCAATCTTTTCTCCATTTATTGTGATGCTGCTTACTGGTCCAGTTGTGAGGATTTTTGTTTTCTTTATATTGAGGTGTAACCCATACTGCAGAGTGTAGTTTTCAATCTTCATCAGTAAGTGCCTCAAGTCATCCTCACTTTCAGCAGGCAAAGTTGTGTTGTCAGTGTATCATAGGTTGTTAATGAGTCTTCCTCCAATCCTAATGCCACATTCTTCTTCAGGTAGTCCAGTTTCTTGGATTATTTGCTCAGCGTACAGATTGAATAAGTATGGTGAAAGGATACAATCCTGACGCACTCCCTTCCTAATTTTAAACCATGCAGTGTCCGCTTGCTCTGGCTGAATGACAGTCTCCTGATCTATGTAAAGGTTCCTAATGAGTACAATTAAGCATTCTGGAATTCCCATTCTTCTCAATGTTATCCACGATTTGTTATGATCCACACAATTGAATCTTTTGCATAGTCAATAAAATACAAGTAAACATCTTTCTGGTATTCTTTGCCTTCAGCCAAAATCCATCTAACATCAGTAATGTTATCCCTTATTCTACATCCTCTTCTGAAACCAGCTTGCATTTCTATAAGTTCTCTCTCAATATATTGCTGCAACCATTTCTGAATGATCTTCAGTAAGATTTTATTTATGTGCGATATTAATGATATTGTTCAATAATTTCCACATTCTGTGGGATTACCTTTCTTTGGAATGGGTACAAATATGGATCTTTTCCAGTCAGTTGGCCAGGTAGCTGTCTTCCATATCTCTTGGCATAGCTGAGTAAGTGCCTCCAGCATGGCATCCATTTGTTGAAACATTTCAATGAGTATTCCGTCAATTCCTGGAGCCTTGTTTTTCACCACTTCCTTCAGTGCAGCCTCAACTTCTTCTTTCAGTACCACTGGTTCCTGATCATATGCCACCTTTTGAAATTGATGAACATCAACCAATTCTTTTTGGTACAGTGACTCTGTGTTCCTTCCATCTTCTTTTGATATTTCCTACATCATTCACTATTTGCCCATAGAATCTTTCAATATTGCAACTCGAGGCTTGATTTTTTTTCTTCAGTTCTTTCAGCTTGAGAAATGCCAAGTGTGTTCTTCCCTTTTGGTTTTCTAACTCCAGGTCTTTACACATTTCATTATAATAATTAACTTTGTCTTCTCAAGCTGCTCTTTGAAATCTTCTGTTCAGCTCTTATATTGTCATTTCCTCCATTTGCTTTAGCTACTCTCCATTCAAGGGCAAGTTTCAGAGTCTCTTCTGACATCTATTTTGGTCTTTTCTTCCTTTCCTGTCTTTTTAATGACTTTTTGCTTTCTTGATGTTCTTGATGTCACCCCACAATTCCTCTGGTTTTCTGTCATTGGTATTCAATGGATCAAATCTATTCTTTAGATGATGTCTAAATTCAGGAGGGATATATTCAAGGTCATATTTTGGCTCTTGTGGACTTGAGAGCCATTAGAGAGAGGCAAATCAAAACAAGATATCATCTCATCCCAGCAATAATAGCAAAGTTCAACAGAACAGAAAAGAACAAATGCTGGTGAAGGTGTGGAGAGATTGAAACTCTCATACACTGCTGTTGGGACTATAAAATGGTACAACCACTATGGAAAATGGTATGGTGCTTCCTTTAAAAAGTTGGAAATAGAAATACCATTTGATCCAGCAATCCCATTACTAGGAACATATCCTAAAGAGGTGAGATACAGGACACGAATAGATATACACACATCCATTATCACTAAAGCACTATTTACCATAGCAAAGTGATAGAAACAACCTAAGTGCCCATCAACAGATGAATGAATAACCAAACTATGGTACACACACACAATGGAATACTATGTAACACTAAAGAATAATTGAGAATCTACAAAACACCACATAACATGGATGAACTTGGAGAACATTATGTTGAATGAAATAAATCAATCACAAAAAGACAAATACTACATGAGTCCATTATTGTAAAAAGCCAAGGAAAGGTTTACACAGGGAAGGAAATTTTCCTTGTTGATTACCAAGAAAGGAGGGGAGGGGAAGGGAGGGAATATAGGTGGATAATTAAGAGATAGGCTTGATATGGGCGAAGGAAAAACCAATATAACAAAAGTGTATGGCTGACACAATATCATTAAGGAAAAGGAAGTCACAGAATGGTGCACAAGAAGTACAGACAGTAAAAGTAAATACTACTGCAGATACAATACTGCATTAACAGTAACAGCAAACACTAATCTGTGGGTGGATACATAGGTAAAGAAAAAAATAGAATCAAATGATGTATTGCATTAGGCAAATCTGCTATAAAAGACCTAAGCATTAAAGGCAAATGCATCACTGAAGACAAAGGTGCATCTGACCCAAGCCATTATCTTCTCGATAGTTTCTTATGTGTGTGAAAGCTGGACAGTGAATTAGGAAGACCAAAGAAGAATTGATGAATTTCAATTATGGTATTGGCTAAGAATATTGAATAGATTATGCACTCCAGAAGAACAAACAAATCTGTCTTGGAAGAAGTACAGCAAGAATGATCCTTAGAAGAAAGAATGGCCAGATGTCATCTCACATATATGGTCATGTTGTCAGGAGGGGCCAGTCCATGGAGAAGGATATCATACCTGGTAAAGAAGAGTCTCACTGAAAAAGAGGAAGACCCTCAAGGAGATGGACTGACAAAGTGGCTGCAATGAAGGCTCAAGCATGGCAACAATTGTGAGGATGGTACAGGACTGGGCACTGTTTTGCTCTGCTGTACATAGGGTTGCTGTTAAGCCTGAGGCACAAAACACAAAACTGAAGGACAGCTGATGTAGCAGAATCTGCCCAGACTGGAAAGTCCCGTATGCTAATGAACTTCCTCTTTAAAAACCCCTCATACTAATGAAGTGCTGATCCCTGCTACCAGTTAATTGGACCCCACCTTTCTCTCAGTGTCCCCACTTAGATCCTCTGCAAGACTATAAACCCTACCCTGGCACGGCACAACTTCAACTTCTCGGGCCCCTCTCAGGGAACCTGTGAACCTCGCCTGGGCCCCTCTTGGGGACCCGTAAACCTTGCCCGGAAACGCAGAATAAAAACTTCTCTTTAACCCCACTTTTTGCGTCCTCTTCTCCTTGCCGTGACCTTACAGTTGCTATGAGTCAAAACTGACTTGATGGCACCTAACAACAACAACAAAGTAATCTATCCAACAGCCTGATATTTGATTATAATATCTCAACATAAGCTTTAAGGTTTTGAGTGTTGAAGTTACGAAATAAAAGATTTTGAAACTACTCAGCAGTCCTCCTCTCCCAGCCACAAAACAACAGAGACCAGACATCACTTTGCTCAAAGCACTCTTCTGTTGATGTTATCCATTCATTAGTCCATTCTCCCAAACGTACAGATCTATTTCTTCTTCCCTAATGCCACTTTTCTGACTACTACTCTATGACAACTATTCAAAACAAGGGTTCTTGTTTCAAAATCAAGTCAGAAGTTTTCAAGGTTTTTTTCGTTTTTTGAAAAGTGTTCATGATACTCTAAGTTAAAACTGTCTCAAAAAAGAAGCATTATACAATGAACACAGAGCTGCTCTGACTTAAGTGAAGGGTTCTAGACTACTATCTGCCACTCCGACGTGCCACTGGTCTCTATAAGAGCTTCAAAACACTTGGTCTGAAATATCTTTCTTGATATACACCTACTTTATTAATAATTTCAGTGCTAGGTTCACACTTTTCCTCATTATTTAGCTCATCTCACATACCAAAAAAACTGACTGCCATTGAGTCAATTCTGACTCACTGTGACCCCCTTTGGGTTTCCAAGGCAGTAAATCTTTACAGAAGTTGATTGCCCAGTCTTCCTTCCACGGAGTGGTGGTGGATTTGAACCACCAACCTTCTGGTTAGCAGTCAAATGCCTTAGGCACCAGCCTCCAGAGCTCCTTCATCTCACATAATAATGCCCTGTATTTAAAGTGTTGAGTTCTTCATTACTTTACCTCCACTGTACTTCAACAACCAATATGTACTATGATTATCCCTCCAACTCACCATTATATAGCCAAATCCTTTTCTAAGATTTTTATTTGTAACTATTAGCCAGTCAGCTTAGTTTTCCCAGTCACTAACTTATCCTCCATGTGGGAAGGGCTTATGAGAAGCAGGAGAGAACACAGCCAAGGAGATCTTTTCCAAGATCTTAAAATCATAAGATCACCAAATCTTTTCATTTTAATTTCCATTTCACTCATCTTCAATGACAGTGACCTTCTGGGTCCTTTGACCCGTTTCTGTTCTCCCAGTCCATTCAGTAGGCCAAATGTGATTATTTCAAACAATGGTCTTTCTAAGATCTTACCATTTTACCAGTCTCCAAACTCAAGCCACCTTCATTAGCCTGTGTTAACTAGGGAAAGGGAAGGAACTGTTCTAAACTTTGCTGTAACAGCACTGACAAAATTGGCTTCAAAAATATGCAGTCTAACCTCAACTGTTATCCTTCTCCCATCAGTAATGCTATCAAATTTCCCACTGTGTTTGTTCTATTTCCATATTCAAGCCCTCCACTTTACCTCTACTCTTAAACCTAGAGGACAGTGTTAACAGAGATAGAGGACAGCAATAGCACAGTCAGTCACAGTGACTACAGCAAAACTGAAACCTGAACAGTATGACACCAGAATTAGAGGATACAGAATCCAGTGACATGCTGTCATGGCACTAGCAACAGCATTCTAGGTAGACTGTTCTGAGACAGGATATTGGTCGTACCTTGCATCCTCTAGTTCCTATTTTCTAAAACTGGTTCTTCAATTTTCCTGTTTTGTGAATTCCTTTACTCCTGCAATTAGTTTCTGTTGCTCGCATACAAAAACTCTAAATAAGCTATAATTGATATAGAGCCCTGACTGCACAGTAGTTAATCACTCAGGTGCTTATTGAAAGGTTGGTAGTTCGAATTTACCAGCAGCCCTGCAGCAGAAAGACAAGGCAATTTGCTTCTGTAAAGATTTACAGCCTTAGAAACCCTACTCTGTGCTACAGAGTCACTTTGAGTTGGAATTAACTCAACGATAACAAGTTTTTTGGGGGTTTATAACAGATAAAAGCCAAGAAATCCAAGTACTGACAATGCCATGTGCCTTGAATTTCTCTGATGTACTTTCATTTAATATTATACTACTACAGAGGAATATTATTGTATTTTATATGCAAATATTATTATTTACTGATTTTATAAATTGATCATTGGGAATAGTTAAGCAGTCATAAATTGACATGGTACCTTTTCCAAAGTGAGAAGGTTTATTTCTGACTGTAGACGTATTTCTGGTTTGTTGCTCTGTTGATCCTTGAAATGCTGGAACTCTATTTCCAAATTCTTATACTTATTTTCAGCTTCATTAAGCTGCATTTAAAAAAAAAGAGAGAAAAATCATTTATAGTCATTTCAAAATTAAAATATGCAAGTTTAAGTTACAGAATTCAACTGAGTCATTTTTTTTTTTAAATTTTAAGTATGTTTGGGAGCTCTGGTAGCGTAATGCCTAGGGCACTTGACTGTTAACCAGAAGGCTGACGGTTCAAACCCACCAATCCTCCTCGGAAGGAAGGTTGGGAAATCTACTTCCATAGTGACACCGCTTTGGAAATCCAAGGAGGGGTCGCTATGAGTCAGGGCTAACTCGATGGCACATAACAACACAACAACAAATCCTGTTTGTAGCAGTAAGTCTGGAAAATATATAAAATGCAATGAGGAACATAAAGATCTTTAAAAATGTTATTTAATCAACTGATTCACAAAAAAAAAAAAACAAACTCTCTGCTGTCGAGTCGGATCCTACTCACAGCAACCCCTCCTTGGGTTTCTGAGGTGGTATCTCTACAGAAGTAGATGGCCCAATCTTCCTTCCAAGGAGCAGCTGATAGGTTGAACTGCCAGCCTTCTGGTTAGCAGTAAAATGCCTTAGGTACTACACCACCAGAGCTCCTAATCAACTGATTAGCAATATACAAAACCCTTTTTACTGGTATGACATATATAAAACTAGTACCATGAGAATGTTTTCGTTAAATTTTAGCTGGCCAATCAAAAAGTCATCATACGGAATACAGATATTCTTTTCACATTTTTCTTAAGATATCACTTCTAAAAGAAGATTAAACATTATAGATATGCCAGATTGTTATCCATGAATATTGGGGGGAAGATTCAGGCATACCGGTATAAGCCAAATAAATAAATAAACCACTGTTACCATTTTTATGGAACTAAGACATTGTTCAAATTATCACACTAATGAAAATAACAACAAACTGATGTAACATACTACACAAAGGAAAAAAGAACAGAAGAAAAATGTCTCATGAGAATTTATGTCAAAAACTTGACCTAGACGTGGGGAGCAGGGGTCAGAGAAGATTTCTCTGAGCAAGTAATCCTGAAAACTGAAGGATATTCAGAATTCACTAGGCTCACAAACAGTAACGCACACGAAGATCCTGTGAGTGAAGTGAGCATGACATGCTTAAGAATCTGAAGAAAGACCTGTATAGCTGGAAAGTAAAAAACAAAGTTTAAACAGTAGGAAATAAATTAAGAGGCTAGCTGGGACCAAATTATGCAGAGGCTTGTAGGGCAAAGGAACAATTCTGATCTGTATCTTATGAACAATAAGAAGCCAATAAAAGGTTTTAAAGAGAAGTGTCAAGATTCTCAAATTTCAAAAATATAATTTTGGCTGCAATATTAAGACTGATATCAAGTAGAGATGTCGCAAAAGCACCTAGAGTACAAAGGAAAGGGTTTGGAGTACAAAGGAAAGGTCTGAGATATAAATGTAGATGTCACAGATATACAGATTGTTTCTAAAGCCACAGGCATGAGCAGGATTGTTTCCTGCAAAGTTAAGTTCTGAGCTTGAAGGAATTACATTTAATGGCTGGATAAAGGAAAAAAGGCTGCAAAGGAGCCTGAGTGATGGCCACAGAAGTAGAGGAAAACAAGGGGACTGGTGTAGTATAAGCTGAAAGAAGAGAACATACAGAATTGATCCTCTCAAGAAATTTTAGTAAGATGAGAAATGAAAAGTGTCCACTGAACTTACTGACTCAACCATTGTTGGCTTTTCTGACAGATGGCTGGTTGATGTGAGGGGACAGAAAGTGGAGTGGGATGGGGTGAGAGAAGAATGTAGGTCGCTATGAGTCGGGTTTGACTCGACGGCACATAACAACAACAACAAAAGGAAATTTATTAGAAAAAGAAGACAAAGTTGGGACTCAATTGAAATATAGCATAATTTCATACAAACACAGTTATAAAGTAACAAATATTATTCCAATAGAGTGTAACTGTTACCTAAAAAAAAAAAAAAGATTTGAATTAAAGAATACTTCAATCTCAGTGTGGTAATTATGATTAGTAGTCCAAGTTACTATAAATTTTATTACTTTTTAATAAACGATTTCTTTCCAGGATACAGATAAACTAACCATAAAAACATGACATGTATTTTATCCAACCTTCTGTTGAAGTCGGTGTTTATCCTCTTCTAGTTGCTTTATCTTCAATCTTTCTAGTTCTACTTGGTGAGCACAATCTTCTTTAGCCCTACGGATAGAGTCCTGAAGTTCTAGGAGGTTCCGTTCACGTTCTGACTGCAGTTCTTTTTTTTCCCGTTGAAGCTTGAAACAAGTGCATGTTTAAGAGGTTGGCTTATTACTAGCTGAATATACTGTCCAATATTCTATTATCCTTAGATAAAGTTAAATGTTCAAAATATTCATAAATTCATTTCAAATTATTTTCAGTTATTACTTAATATTTAAATATACTGAAATTATAAAACATCAATCATTACTTAATACTAATATACAAAGTATATACAAAAATCCATATACAAATTCATATTAATTCAGATGAACAGGCCCTAACCATTTAAAATTCTCATTTGAATAAAGCCTGTTATTATAGAAGCTTATATGCCTGAGTTTTTTTTTTCTTATAGAAACCTTTTTTTTTTTTTCCTACCTAAGAATATAAGAAGGTAAAGAGCTTTAGCATGAGGAACAAAATTATTTCTACATAATCTAAACAACTTAAAAATCCATAAAAACACATAAAGACATGGTTAGGGTGATTTGCTGAGAAAATTTTAAATGCCTTTTGAATGGGGAAGAACACATAGAATTGACGTGAAAGAAATTCTAATTGTTTTGAAATAACCTTTGTAGAAAATTTTGTAAGCATTTAGGATAAAATTGTTTACAGTAACAAGAATGCTAATTAGGCATAGTATGGATACAAGTTCTCATTCCTTCTTAGAATCTAATCATTATCAGGTAAGAAAGAGGGAAAACACCCTTCTTCCTTAAAGCAAATCAGGACTTTAAGTCTCTGAGTCTGAACTATGTTTACTCTTTTCTCTAGCAGTACAGCAATCTATTTCTTCCATACAATGGGAAAGTTAATAAAAAACTTCCATTATAGAAGAGATCAGGCCCAAACTGGCTGAAAGATACTTAATTATTTCAAACACAAACACTTTTTTATCTATTCCTGAAATTCTAAAGTTAAAAAAAAAAAGTTGAACAGCAATTTTCTCCATATCCTCTAAAAAACAATTTCCATAAAATGTATTTAACATAAATATGTTGTTGTTGTTGTTGTATGTGCCATCAAGTCGGACCCGACTCATAGCAACCCCTCCTTGGGTTTCTGAGGCAATATCACTACGGAAGTAGAATGCCCCATCTTCCTTCCAAGGTGTGGCTGGTGGGTTTGAACCTCCAGCCTTCAGGTTAGCAGTCAAATGCCTTAGGCACTACGCTACCATAAATGGTATGAACTTAATATACAGACTGCCAGATAAAGCCTATGATACATGGATGAAGTACCTCTAATTCTGCATTGGCAAGTTGCTGCTCTCTCTTCTCCAAGTCAATTAGAGTTTTTTGAAGTTTTCCTTCCAAAATAGTATATTCAGCCACCTAAAATATAGTAAAAGAAAAGTTACCTTATCTTCCCCAAATTCAAAACACACACAAATTCAAAAAATACAATGTCATTGAAACAGAGGACCAGAGAAAAAATCATTAATTACATCCACCTGCTAAAAGCAGCCAATTCTTTCTCCTGTACTCTAAAGGAAGGAAGACCAAACAGCTGCTTGTATATCTCTAGTGATATTTCAACTCTTGGAGAAGACCATTCTCCTATAGGGCAGTAAGACTGCTAACAAAAATCCTGTGTTTGGTCAAAATCTCCTGAAATCTGCCTTGTCCAATGTACCAGTATCCCTCTGACGTCAGTTAGTCACATAAGCTTGGAACTAATGTTGTCAGACAGTTAAAAGTCAGTCTTCCTCCATAGCCACAGGGGACGTCAAGCTCAATTGGTATAACATACTACACAAAACACTGTTCTACCTCCTACTGTGGCAACTAGCGACTGGGATCTTAAAAGCTTGTAAACAGCCATCTAGATGCAACAATGGGTCTCTACTCGTCCAGAGCAGAGAAGAATGAAGAAAACCAAACATTCATGGAAACAATTAGTCCTAGCGACTGGTACACTATGTGATCCGCAGCCTATACAACTATAAGACCAGAAGAACTAGATGGTGCCCAGCTACCACTGTCAACCACTTGGAGGCGGATCTATGTAGGAGATCCTGGATAGAGAGGGAGAACAATGTGGAACAAAACTCAGAATCATTTGGGGAATAAAAAGAGGGGGAGGACCAGGTTTGCTGGTCTGATAGAACCTGGTGGAACCACTGAGACTATGGCCCCTAGCTGCCCTCCAGGTCTGGAACTGAACCCACACCTGTGGCTTCCAGCCAAACAGAAGACAGGCATAGGAGTTGAACATGTACCTGATGTAGCTACACTCCTTGGAGAAAACAATCATGGGAGAAAGAAGGGCTGCTTATGCACAGGGAGACAGCTCAGGGGGCACGAGTGCATGGAGGGATGGACACAGGGAAGAGGTAACTATCAGGAGGAACCGGGAGAGGAGCTGTTGCTTGTGGTAAATTGTAGTCAATGTCATGAGACAAAGTATACGTGAACTGCTGTATGGAAAGTGAATTTGTGCTGTAAACTTTCACCCAAATCACAATTAAAAAAAAAAACAGAATAACAAAGTCAGTCCTCCTAATGGTTTATATCTGATCCTGTACAACAGTTCCAGTAACTGAGTCCCCTGATCTCTTCTTTAACCAGAGGCCCTAGTCAGGCCCCTAATCTAGTACCCCAATTTCTATCGGGGTCACTATGAGTCAGAGTCAACTCGATGGCAGTGGGTTTGGTTTATTCATTTATTTATTTTTGGTTTTCAGAGTCTTGTTCTATGCTATCTTTAAGGATATAAGTCCTGTTCAGAATAAGAGGCCTATCTGCTCAGCCTATGGAAGGACACAGTACTATCTTGGTTTTCTATCTTTCAATTCAGACTCATCACTTTACTAGGACTTTCAAAACCAATTTTTCCACCATCCTCACCAACTAGTCTCTAAGCCCCAGGTCCCATTCTTTCCTACTGCCAATAAATCCTGGTTTGATGCCCTTAGAAACCCATTCTCTAATCCTAGTTTTACAACTTGGTCAGAGAAAAAATTCATGTATTTTCCCATATTTTAGCCTGGGATATCTCAACAAGTTTCTTCAACTATTATTCACAAATTATGGTTTCCACATTTTCTAAGATCTTGGTTTAATCTAGAGTCTAGATCCTAGACTAAGTCCTTTAAAAAGTATAATATTCAGATGTGATCACACTAGGTCAGAGATCAAAGGTCCTGATCATCCCTTTTGATAAAGTTAAAAAAAAAAATACATACACATACACACACATATACATACATACATATCCCCCAGAGATTTTGTGTTTGTTGTTAATGTTGGCACAACTATGTCTTCTGTGTACTTGTCCAGCTGACTGGGTTTAATCTGACTACAGAATTTGCTAAACTATTACCCTTGTTGAACTTCATTCTGATGATTGAGGCCCAGAAAAGCAAACAATCAATATCATTTTTTACATTGATTTTGTTAACTCTACCACTCAGTTTTGGTTCATCTGAAAATCTGTTAAGCAAGCCTTTGACCCTTATCCAAATCACTAATAAAAATGTGTCAGGTACCAGGTTTGAGACTTAAAAACCCATAATGAAAATGACTGTGAGGGAGTATTCATATATTCTTCCTCTGGCAACCCAAACATCTGTCCTCCCTATAGTTCAATCTCAGAAGTCTCATGTTACATGACTTTTGTTAATCTCATTTACCTATTATCACATGTACTAAGAACTCTCAATTAATATTGCAAGGTCAAGCCTCCGTCCAGTTTTAGATCTCTATACCCAAATACTTGCTGAATATATCCTTCTCAGTATTGTCCATATATCACAAACTCAAATATATATACATATATATGTATCTATCTGATACCATAATCATTTCTACTTCCACACTGGGAAAAACAAAAATGTGTGGAACCTATATCCTGCTTGGTCATGTGCCATCTTCACAAGCCTTGTTATACTTGAGCCCATCATTGCAGCCATTGTGTCAATCCATCTCATTGAGGGTCTTGTCCTCTTTCGCTGACCTTCCATGTTACCAAGCATGATATCCTTCTTCAGGGAATGGTTCCATCTGACAACGTGAAAAAGTAGGTAAGACAAACTTACTTATTCTCACTTCCAAGGAGCATTCTGGATGCACTTCTTCCAAGACACATTTGCTCATTCTTCTGGCAGTCCATGCAACTTTCAGTATTTGTTTTGGTTACCTCTGTGCTGCTCTAACAGAAAATACCACAAATGGGATGGTTTGAACAAACAACAGTTTGTTCTCTCACAGTTTGGAGGCTTTAAGTCTGAGTTAAAAGCGCCAGGCTCCAGGGGCTGTATTCCAGGCTCCCAGCCCACTGAAGCTGGAGGCTTTTCTTCACTCAGCTCCTAGCTGCTGAGGCTGACAAGCCCAAAGTTGACAAGTAATAAGGCACAGTCCCAATACTATCAAACCACATGGCAGGCCATTAATTCAAGTCCATTAAAAGTCCCAAGATCGGCAGAGCATGACAGGCTGCTGAATGATGACTCGGCTACATGCAGGGTTCAAGCATGCCATAAACCAGAGACCATCCCCAAATCTGCTTCTTATATATGTGAAGCAAACCACATCCCTAAAGCAGCTACTCAGTTGCCTGTGGTAGATCCCACCATGGAGCTGACTGCCATTCTCATCATGGGGAATAACTATCCCCAGCTACCCAGCCACTCATACTAGGCCCAACCAAGATGACACACAAACTTAACTACCACAGTATTCTCCAACACAACAACTCAAAAGCACCAACTCTTCTTCGGCATTCTTTATTCACTATCCAACTTTCACATACATAACAGGTTACTGAAAATACCATGGCTTGGGTTAGGTGCACCTTAGTCCCTAATCTCCAAAGAGACATATTTGCTCTTTAGCACTTTAAAGAAGTCTTTTGCAGCAGATTTGCCCAGTGCAGTATATCATCTGATTTCCTGACTGCTGCTTCCATGGGTATTAACTGCAGAACTAAGTAATATGAAGTCTCTGACAACTTCAATCTTTTCTCCATTTATTATGATGCTGCTTATTTATGCAGTTGTGAGGATTTTTGTTTTATGATGAGGTGTAATCCATAACGAAGGAGATCTGGTAGCATAGTGCCTAAGGCACTTGACTGCTAACCAGAAGGTTGGCAGTTCAAAACCACCAGCCACTTCTCAGAAGGAAGGTTGGGCAATCTACTTCTGTAGTGATAATGCCTCTGAAACCCAAGGAGAAGATGCTATGAGTCGGGTCCGACTCAATGGCAAATAACAACAACAACAGTCCATAACAAAGACTGTAGTCTGTAACTGTCATCAGTTAAGTGCTTCAAGTCATCTTTCAGCAAGCAAGGTTTTATCATCTGCATATCGCAGTTGTTAACGAGTCTTCCTCCAATCCTGACGCCATGTTCTTTTTCATATAGACCAGCTTCTTGGATTATTTGTTCAGCATACAGATTAAATAAGTATGGGGAAAGGACACAATCCTGACACACATACTTCTTGATCTTAAATCATGCAGTATTCCCTTGCTCTGTTCAAAGAACAGCCTCCTGGTCTATGTAAAGGCTCCTCATGAACACAATTAAGTGTTCTGAAACTTCCTTTCTTCTCAATGTTATCCATAATTTGTTATGATCCACACAGTTGAATGTTTTTACATAGTCACTTAAACACAGGTAAATATCTTTCTGGTATTCTTTGCTCTGAGCCAAGATCCATCTGACATCAGCAATGATATCCCTCATTCCATGTCCTCTTCTGAATCCAGCTTCTATTTCTGGAAGTCCTGCATCAATATTCTGTTGCAACTGTTTTTGAATTATCTTCAACAAAATTTTACTTGCGTGTGTTATCAATGATACTGTTTGGTAATTTTCACGTTTTGTGGGATCACCTTTCTTTGGAATGGGTAACAATATGGATCTCTTTCAGTCAGTTTGCCAGGTAGCTATCTTCCAAATTTCCTGGCACAGATAAGTAAGTGCGGTATCTGTTGAAATATCTCAATGGGTATTCCTTCCATTCCTGAAGCCTTGTTTTTTGTCAATTCTTTCAACGTAGCTTTGACTTCTCCATCAATACCGCTGGTTCCTGATCATATGCCACCTCCTTAAATAGATGAACATCGACCAATTCTTTTTGGTACAGTGACTCTGTATATTCCTCCCACCTTCTTTTGATGTTTCCTGTATCCTTCAATATTTTGCCCATCAGATCTTTCAATATTGCAACTCAAGGCTTGAATTATTTTCTTTAGCCCTTTCAGCTTGAGAAATGCTGAGAGTAGTCTTCCCTTTTGGTATTCTAACTCCAGGTCTTTGCACATTTCACTATAATATTTGACTCAGTCTCTCTCAGCAGGCCATCTCTCTCAGTAGCACATCCCTCTCTCTCTCAGAAGCATGTCTCTCTCAGCCAGCAATTAGAAAGACTTCTGCCTCTAGGAGGGCTCCTTTTGAGCCTGGCACAGTGGCCAAAACCAACTGATTCCAACATCAGAGTTCTACACACCTGAGAGCAAACTTCCCAGAAGATTGCTTCATGCTGCTGGAACAGAAATACACCATGTGGATAACTTTAACAGCTACTCAGTGGGCAAAGTGGGAGTTACAAAGACTATGGCTAGAAAAGCCATACCATGTAATTCACTACACTGCAGTTTCCAACTTTCCCATTACAATCACCAGTAATAATCAATATATTTTGATTGAATGGTCAATTTCAGAGTGCAGAAGTTGGTAACAATCTTTAATTCCCTCATCTTTGGCATTAGTGTTTAGTGTATAAATTTGAATAACAGTAGTATCACCTGGTCTGCCTTGTTGTTGTTATTGTTGTTATTTGCCGTCGAGTAGCCCCCGACTCATAGCGACCCCTCCTTGGGTTTCCGAGGCAGTATCACTACGGAAGTAGGATTGCCCAACCTTCCTTCTGAGGAGTGGCTGGTGGGTTTG
>NW_006921673.1:6770981-6791259 GCF_000298275.1 Orycteropus afer afer | reverse complement strand
CAGTATCACTACGGAAGTAGGATTGCCCAACCTTCCTTCTGAGGAGTGGCTGGGGGGTTTGAACCGCCAGCCTTCTGGTTAGCCGTCAAGTGCCTTAGGCACTATGCTACCAGAGCTCCTGGTCTTCCTTGTAGGCATATGGATATTATCCTACCACTGACAGCATTGTACTTTGGGATAGGTCTTGAACCACTCTTTGTGATGATGAACACCACACCATCCCTCTTCAATTTGCCATTCCAGGCATAGATCATATGATTACCTGATTCAAAATGGCCAAAACCAGTCCATTTCAGCTTACTAATGCCTAGGATTTTGGTCATTTTGCGTCCCATTTCATTTTTGACAACTTCCAATTTTCCTAGACTCATACTTCGTACATTCCACGTTCTGATTATTAATGGATGTTTGCAGCTATTTCTTCCCATTTTGAGTCATGTTCCATCAGCAAACCGAGGTCCCTAAAGCTTTACTCAAACCATGTGATTAAGGTCCACTCTACTTAAAGGAGTCACCTCTTCCCCAGTCTTATTTTGAATGCCTTCGACCTGACAGGCTGTATCAGACAATGTTTCAGTGCTATTCATACAGTTTTCCAGTAATGTACAAGACAGTGTTTCACTGCTATTTATAAGGTTTTCACTGGCCAATTCTTTGAGAAGTAGCTGGCCTCTTCCATCTTCCAAGTCTATCTTTGTCTTGTGGTAGTCAGGTCATTCTTGAGGAGAGGGCAGAGGAACACTATTGTGGATATGATGGTCAGAGAAGGCTTCACTGACATTACTCTGAGCAGACACACAAAAAGCAGCTCTGGAAGAAGAGTGTTGCTTAACAGATAGGTGGCTTAGCATGACTGAGAAACCACCATAAGGAAGGAGGTCAATGTGCTTGGAGCAAACTAAGTGACCAGAAGGCTGACAGAAGATGAGGTAAAAAAGCAAGTCAGAAAACAGATCATGTAAAGCCCTGCTGTCCAGGTAAGAACTCTGGGTTTTATTTTAAGTTTGCTAAGGAGTATGATGGATTTTGAGGAGGGGAGTATATGATCTATATAATTTGACTTATATTTTAAAAGTCTCATTTTTGGCTAGTATGAATACTAAAAAGCTACAGAGGCCATGAATGTAAGAGAGATACCAAGTTAAGAAGTAATTATAGTTGTTTTTAAGAGATATTATGATGGTTTAAAGTAGGGGAGTAGCAGTAGAGGTAGTGGAAAGCGGTTAATTTCCTGGATATATTTTGAATGTGCAGTGAACAAGATTGCTACTGAGTTAGATATAGAATCAAAGAGGATCCAAGAAGAGTTAGCTTGTAGCCTAAACAAATGAGTAAAATGCAGTAACCTTTATTAAGATGAAGACTCAGTATAAGCAAATTTACAGAGGATGGAGATAAAGAATTTGGTTTTAGATGTGTTATGATGGAAATGTGTACTACACAGACAAGTGGCAGTGTAGAGTGGGCAGCTAAAGAACCAAGAGTAGAGTTCAGGTAAAATATCAGGGATGAATAAAGATAGACATGCATCATATATACATACATACACACATATTAAAAAAAAAAAAACAAAACTCACTGCCATCGATTCAATTCCAACTCATAGTAACCCCCATTGGGTTTTTGAAGCTTTAAAGCTTTACAGAAGTAGATTACCCCATCTTCCTTCCATGGAGCCGCTGGTGGGTTTGAACCGCTGATCTTCTGGTTAGCAGCCAGATGACCATTATATAACCAGAGCTCTTACATACATATATGTATGTATGTCCTCTGACTCATAGGAAACACACACACACACACACATACACACACATCAAAAAGAAATAATCTATTATACTTCTACTTGATATATATAATATATATAATTTGATGTATCATTTGATACAATGCCAAGGGAGTGATAAGACCGGCTAAGGAATGACTCAAGAAAAGAAGAGATTCAAGGACTGGGCCCTGGGACAAGCCAATAAAGCCAGAATTAAGAGATGAGAATGAAGAGGAGGATCTAGTGTAAAAGTTCAGAAAGAGCGACGAATTGAAGAGAACTAAATACCAGGAGAACATAGTAATGGAAGCCAAGTAAAGGAATTATCTTAGAAAGGGAAATATCAAAGTAAGAGGTTGAAAGAAGATTATTTGGTAAGAAAAATTATGAATTAATTATCTTGAAAAGTGAGAAAATGAATTGACTAGGGAAAGCAGTAAGATAATAGGGCAGCACTGAGGGCTCCTCAAGTTTTGAGATCTTGAACCTCCTTATAATCAAAACTGCCTTTTTCTACATAATCTTACTCCTACTTTTAGTTTGGCTTTCATTTTCTTTCACACAGATCATGTTATCCCTGTCCTTAGCTTCACATTCCTTTATTCCACCTGCTATAAAACTATAAAACCAAACTCACTGCCGTCGACCCCACCTTGGGTTTCTGAGGCGCTATCACTATGGAAGTAGATTACCCTATCCTCCTCATGAGGAGTTGCTGGTGGGCTTGAACTGCCAGGCTTCTGGTTGACAGTCACATCCTTAGGCACTACGCCAACAGAGCTCCTATCCATCATAATTATTGTTAAAAAAATCACAATCTGATTACCTTATTCCTTTACATAAAAATCGTCATTAAAATAAAAAGTTCCTCAATTTCTACCTTTCTCAGACAGGGTTTGTCATCTGAACCACAGAACACATAAAATTATTTGAGTGATTATCTTCTCTATTTGGTAAGGAACTTGTACTATTCCAGATGCATAGGAGAAAGTTAATTCATTACAAACAATGGATGCCTTGTACATTAGAGCTTAAGTTTCTCAAGGAACTCTGACTGAGAACATCAACATCTACAGGATTAAGTCTAAATTCCTCAAAATAAAATACAAGACTATGGACCCTATAAACATCTCATACCATATTTCTTCTCTGTTTAGAATGCCCTTTGGGTCCACCTGGCAATATCTACTCATCTTCATCAAAGTGAACTTAATTATGAAACATTTCCTAATATCCATATGTAGAACTGATGTCTTCCTTCTTTGTGCCTGTATAGTAACTATCTTCAGCTATCTGATGGGCAGTCATATGGAAGGCAGAATAATCATTATCTCAGCTGCTCCAGAGGCCACTAAAGGAACCTGAATATTGTGATCACAAACTAGTTTAACACAAATTCATTAGTTAAAAGTTACTGGTTTTGCAAAATCATCAGTACATCCAAGTCATTAAAAAAGAGAAAAAAACTTACCCATACATTGGTTTCCAGAAGTAAGGCTTGGTTTAGTTGCCAGTATTTTACTTCACCCCAAAAGCCACAAATCAGTGATATAATATCTACTTTAAGGTTATGTAAACTTCACTTTGGGAGCTCTGGTAGCGTAGTGCCTAAGGCAGTTGACTGCTAACCAGAAGGCTGGTGGTGGTTCAAACCCAACAGCCACTCCTCAGAAGGAAAATTTGGTAATCTACGTAGTAGTGATACTGCCTCAGAAACCCAAGGAGGGGTCACTATGAGTCAGATCCAACTCAATGGCAGTAAGTTTGGTTTTATTAAGCTTCATTTATTTGGAAAAAAGTTTATGTATAATTCAAGAAGATGCATTATTTTATCAATTGGAAGATTCTCCAGATAAATAATCCACTCTTTTTTAGGTAACAACAACAACAACAACAAAATCCTCCAAATGGCCTCAAAAGATAATCAAAATAGGGTAAATGACGGATTATAAAAACCAAATCAACTATAGTAATATACATTTTTAGATGCACACTAAACCAAAAAACCAAATTCACTACTACTGAGACAGATCCAATTCATAGCGACCCCTCCTTGGGTTTCCAAGGCAGTATCTCTACAGAAGTAGATTCCCCAGTCTTCCTTCCAAGGAGTGGCTGGTTGGTTTGAACCACCAACCTTCTGGTTAGCAGTCAAATGCCTTAGGCACTATGCCACCAGTGCACACCATGTGAGTTAAACTAATTTAATATTAGAAATACTTGACTTCTAAATTGATTAAGGAGTCCCGGTGGTACAATGATTAAGCACTTCTCTGCTAAACAAAAGGTTGGCAACTCAAACCACCAGTGGTTCCAGGGTAGAAAAGACCTGCTTTTGTAAAGACAATAGCCCAGGGACACCTAATGGACAGTTGTACTCTGTCATATTGTCCAGAGGTGCAGGCTGGATTCAGAAGAGGATGCAGAACAAGGGATACTATTGCTGATATCAGATGGATCTTGGCTCAAAGCAAAGAATACCAGAAAGATGTTTACTCGTGTTTTATGGACTATGCAAAAGCATTTGATAATGTGGATCATGACATATTGTGGATAATATTGAGAAGAATGGAATTCCAGAACACTTAATTGTACTCGTGAGCAACCTGTACACAGACCAGAAGGTTGTCATTTGAACAGAACAAGGGGACACTACATGGTTCAAAATCAAGAAGGGAGTGTGTCAGGGTTGTATCCTTTCCCCATACTTATTCAATCTATATGCTAAGCAAATAATCCAAGACGCTAGATTATATGAAGAAGAATGTGGCATCAGGATTGGAGGAAGGCTCATTAACAACCTCTGATAACGCTGACGACATAATTTTGCTTGCTGAAAATGAGGATGTTTTGAAGCACTTCCTGATGAAGATTGAAGAATACAGTGTGCAGTATGGATTACATCTCAATATAAAGAAAACGAAAATTCTTACAACTGAATCTATAAGCAGCATCATGATAAATGGAGATAAGATTGAAGTTGTCAAAGAATTCACATTGCTTGGTTCTACAATTGACACCAATTGAAGCAGCAGTCAGAACACTAGACAACATAAAGCACTGGGCACATCGGCTGGAAGGGACTTCATTCAAGTGCCGAGGAGCAGAGACATCTCCTTGAAGACTAAGGTGGCACCTGACACAAGCCATGGTATTTTCAATTGCCTCATATACATGTGAGAGCTGGACAATGAATAAAGAAGACCGAAGAAGAATTGATGCTTTTGAGTTGTGATGCTGGCAAAGAATGCTGACAGTACCATGGATGGCTAAGAGAACTAACAAATCTTTCCTGGAGGAAGTGCAGCCAGAATGCTCCTTAGAAGCAAGAATGCCCATACTTTGTCCCACCTACTTTGGTCATGTTGTCAGAAGGGACCATTCCCTGGAGAATGATGTCATGCTTGGTAAAGTGGAGGGTCAACGAGAGAGCGAAGGCCACCAACGGGATGGATTGACACAGTGGCTGTGGCTATGAGGTCAAGTATAGCGGGGATCATGGAGCTGGCACAGGACCGGGCAGTGTCTCATTCTGCTGTGCACAGGGTTGCTATGAGTCAGAGGCAACTCGACGGCACATAACAACAACTACAACAACACTCTCTCATATATGGTTGCTGTAACTCTGAATCTATTTGACAGCATACAACAACAACCTGACATAATCTATCTACGCTATAGAACAGTTCACCATTTCATTTTGAATTGATGACCTATTAACTAGGCAATACCTTCAGTTTGAAGAGCTGACCCAGAAATGACAAAGATGATGGAACTACCAGATAAACTATTATAAATATGTCCGAGATATTCAAGAAAACAGAGGAAACATGAACATGATAAAGAGAAAGTGAAAATTACTTAAAAAAAAAAAAACTCAAGTAGACCTTCTAGAGATGAAAATTTAAGAAGCTGAAATGACAAGAATGCTGTATGGGATTAATGACAAATTAGACCCTTTAGAAGAAAAGATCAGCAAACCTGAAGTCACAGCAATAGAAACTATGCAAAATGAAACACAACAAGAAAAAAATATCTTGCAAAATGACAGTTAACTAGGGGACAACATCAACATATATGTAAGCTGAAATTTAAGAATGAGAGGAGAAAAATAAACAGAAAATAGAAGGTGTAATAGCCCAAATGTTCCAAAGTTGATGAAAACTATTGCAGTATAGTAAATTACCTGGTATGGCTTTTCTAGCCATAAGTCTTTGTAAACTCTGTGGTGGAATTTGCTGTGAGCAACTGAGGAGATCCTGACTGTAAAAGTTATCCACCTAGGGCATCTCTGTTGGGAGTGGCATAAAGCAATGTTCTGCGAGGGTCTCTCTCTTTCAGGTGCTTAGAATTCTGATGTTATGATTGGCTAGTTTGGCCACTCTGCCAGGCTCAAAATGAGGCCTCCTAGAGGCAGAACTCTCTCTCTGACTGCTGGCTGAGAAGGACATGCTGCTGAGAAAAATGTGCTCCCAAGAGAAACACGCTCCTGAGAGACACGTACTCCTGAGAGACACATGCTGCTGGGAAAGAGTCACAAGAAATATGCATTGCTGAGAGAGACACGCACTGCTGGGAGAGAGACTGTGAGAGACTGTTGGCTGAGACAGAATGAGTGTTTTTCCTGAACGTGAATTGTAACCTGGTGCTTCCCTAACAAACCCCATAATCTGTGAGTTCTGTGTGGCCAATGCAGTGAATTATCGAACCCAGCAGAAAGGTGGTGAGTGCTACAGGAGGAAAGGTTGGTGTCAGGGTTGGTGAAAGGGCTGGAGGGAGGCAACATGTCTGGCCTTGCAGGAATAGGCGCTGGGGTACTGATGGTGATTCTGTCTTCCTCTTGTGGGGTTAGAGGAGGTCAGAAGATGTGGTCTCCTTGCCCCTTTAGCAACTATAAACTCAAAGATGCAAGAAGTTCAAAGAATCCAAGCAGGATAAACACACACACATTCATACACACATAAGTATACACAAACCACACAAATCACAACATAATCATGTTGCTAAAAAACAGTGGTAAAGAAAAAGTCTTAAAAACCAGGAAAAAGGAAGAACAAAACATGTACATATTACATATCGAGGACAAAAGATAACAATGAGAGTAGACATTTCATCAGGGACAATACAAACTAGTATTTGCTTTCTGTAGTAAGATCAGATGACCTCATATTATCATTTTCAGTCTATTGTTTTACACATGACTTCTTGTTGCTGGGTGTTGTTGAGTGAATTTTGACACACGGCAAACCCATGTGACAGAGCAGAAGTGCCCCACAGGGTTTCCTAGGTTGTAATCTTTGTGGGAGCAGACTGCCAGGGTTTTTCTCACAAGGAGCCATGGGGTAGGTTCAATGCCAGTCTTTTGGTTAGCAGCCAAGCAAGCACTTAACCATTGCACCACCAAGGCTCCTTCAATGTTACCATTTTTAAAGATGTGATTTATTTCGTTATTTAATTATTAAAAATACCTCAAAAGTTTTGGAGGCTGGTTGGCTGGCTTGTTCGTTTCTTTGTTTACAGATTACAAAGTAATTTACAGATATATAGATAAATATATACACTTAACTGTGCTATTTTCTTTTTCATACAGAGGCTGGCTGCAGTGCAGTGAATTACTCGGTATGGCTTTTCTAGCCTAGTCTTTGTAACTTCCACAGGATTACTGGATTAAAAAAAAACCCACTGCCATTGAGTTGGACCCAACTCATAATGACCCCTCCTTGGGTTTCCAAGGCAGTATCACTACGGAAGTAGGTTGCCCAACCTTCCTTCTAAGGAGTGGCTTGCAGGTTTGAACCACTAGCCTTCTGGTTAACAGTCAAATGCCTTAGGCACTATGCCACCAGAGCTCCTGGATTACTGATAACCCACTGCCATGAGCTGGATCTGACTCATAGCAATCCCTCCTTGGATTTCCAAAGCAGTATCACTATGGAAGTAGACTGCCCAACCTTCCCTCCAAAGAGTAGCTGGTGGGTTTGAACCAGCAGCCTTCTCGTTAGCAGTCAAATGCCTTAGGCATTATGCCACCAGAGCTCCCAGATGACTGGATAGGACCACGCAAATAAGGTGTGTAGAACTCTGATGTTAGGATTGGTTAGTTTTGTCACTCTGCCAGGATTAGAATGAGCCCTCCTAGAGGCAGAGGGGGAAATCTCACTGCCATCAAGAGGGAAGAGCTGGAGGTAAAGTGGTGCATATCCTTGGACCAAAGATCCCTGCACTAGACCTCTGGGCTGAGACTCCCTGGCGGCAGGATGCCCCAGTGGCGGGACGCCCCTACTGGCGAAGAGACGGTGGCAGTGGAACCAAGAGGCATGAGACAGAGTGGCAGGCTTACTTACCCTACAAAAGCAGAGGCCAGGACGAGAGGCCAAGAGCCAGAAAGGAATGTCTGAGGGCCCAGCAGAGGGGAGACTGTCCTGATCAAAGAGTTGCATCCTGAGCATGTTCCTGAACCTGAATTGTAGCCTGTTACTGTCCTAATAAACCCCATGATCATGAGCATTGCCTGTGAGTTCTGTGTGGCCACTGCAATGAATTATCAAACCCAGCAGAGAAGTAGTGAGTACTGTGGGAGGGACGGTTGGTGTCAAAGTTGGTAAACAGGCTGGAGGATGGCAGCATGTCTGGCCTCATAGGAATAAACCTTGGGCTGCTGATGGTGATTCTGTCTTTCTCTTGTGAAGTTAGAGGAGGTCAGAAGATGCTGCCTCCGTGACCTTTTTCGCACTGGCTTTTTCTCTAGAACATATTATTTGTATTTATACATTTTTTGAATAGTAATATTTTTGCATAGTTCATAAAACAGCTTACAGTGAAAAGCCTCTCATACCCCTGACCCATTCACTTCCTCCATGCTAACATAAGTATAATAATTAGCTTATCTTTCCAGAGATTTTCTTTAATTCATATAAACATTACTATCATTAATACTCTTCTTTCCTCCCTTTCAATTTTCTACTTAAGTTATTACCTTTTTCTTTACTAATGATTCTCTCTCTCGGTCCCTTTTCTTCCACTCCTCTGCAAGAGCTTGCATATGAATCAGTTCTTTCTGTTTTAGCTACAAAAGGCAGAAAAACAAAGTCAAAATAAAAATTCAAATATTTCAAATAAGCTAATCAGTTATTTTTAGTTAAATAATTAATACTGATCATTGATAAGATGATTCCTTCAGGAATTCCATCTTATTCTTTTAGAAAGAAACAGCATGTCTGAGGCAAGTAATAGCCATATAACTTAGGAGAGCACAAAGCTAAGGAGGTCTGGTAGCACAGTGGTTAAAACATTTGGCTGCTAACCAAAAGGTCAGTGGTTTGACAGGCATATGAGGTAAACATTTACCTGAGGTAGATACACTCCTTGGAGAGAACAATTATGGGAGAAAGAAGGGCTGTTTATGCACAAGGAGACAGCTCAGGGGGCAGGAGTGCATTGAGGTATAGACACAGGAAGAGGTAACTATGGGGAGGAACTGGGAGGAGAGCTAATGCATTGTGGTAAATTGTAGTCAATGTCATGAGACAAAGTGTGTGTGAACTGCTGTATGGAAAGTGAATTTGCTCTGTAAACATTCACCCAAATGACAATTAAAAAAAAAAAAAAGGTCAGTGGTTTGGACCTACTAGCTGCTCTATGGGAAAAAGATTAAGCAGACTATTTCTGTAGAGATTTACAGCTTTAGTAACCCTCTCTCTCCTAAAGAGTCTGTATTAGTTAGAATCAACTCAACGGCAGGGGAATTGTTAGAGCTTTATAAAGCTAAAAGTGAGCTCCGTTTTCTAACTCTTGTTTGGAGACTGATGATGCCAAATTTCAGCACAGTATGCTGCTAATTGAGGACCTGAAATTAAAAGAAACCTTCATATTTCAGCAAAGAGGACATTCAAATGGCCACCAAATACATGAATAGATGCTCTGTGTCATAAGCCATCAGAGAGACGCAAATCAAAATCACAAGATACCATTTTACTCTCTCATTAGGATGGCTAAGATTAAACAGAAAATAACATATATTGGCAAGGATGTGGGAAAATTGGAACTCCTATCCCTTAAAAGCAAAATGGTACAGCTGTGCAGAAAAAAAAGTATAACAGTTCCTCAAAAAACTAAAAATAGAACTACCATATGACTCAGCAATTCTACTCCTAGGTATATACACAAAAGACTTGACAGCATATGGATGGAGCTTGAAGACATGCTGCGTAAAATAAGCCAATTACAAAAGGACAAATTTGAGTGACCTCACTTAAACAAAAAGATAAGAATAAGCAAATGTACAGAGAGCAAAGTTTATTACTGGTTACAGAGGAAGGAAGGGGGGGAAAAATGGGAGTTAATAGTGACGAAAAAGTTGCACTTATTTAGAGTAGGACTGCACAGCTAATTATTGTAATTGCTGTCAATAAGTTTACACCTATAAAAAGTTTAATTGGCAAAAGTTGTGTAATAGATATGTTTACAACAATGACCTAAAAAAAAAAAAAAAAAAAAGTAGCTGCTGAGGCTACTTATGTACAAGCAAGTATCTCATAGGATTTGGTTCCTTGCTTTGGAGGTTTAGGGTCATGATTTCATGGGACATTCTAGTTTACTAGGCTAAAAACATGTTTAATGCTTCTGCTCTACCTCTTAAAACCTTTAAGGAGTCATCCAGGGTACATTAATTAGTCACTATTCACCTGGAGCCGCAGAGGAAGGAGAGTCAAGAATAGGAGGAGGATACAGAATGTGTGACTAATTGCCTCCATGAACAACTGCCTTCTTTGCCATGAGACCAGAAGAACTGGAGTGCCTGGCTACCGTTTCTGAACATTTTGATCAAAGATTCCATAGGAGAATCGTGATCAAAAAGAGGAAATTGTAGAAGAGAATTTCAAATTTTCACAGACTCCACACTTTCTACAGCCATGGAGAATAGATGAACCCCTAAAACTAATCTTTTATTTTAGAAATAATCTTTAAACCTTCAAACAAAAGTATCCCCTGAAATCTTCTTAAAATAATACCTTAGCTTAACTAGTAGAAAAGGCCTGCCTTGAGTATTATGATCTTTTAAGATCTACTTATATGAGATCAAATTGGTAACAGCAACTAGAAAGATTAGATAGGAACCTTAGGAGGCAGTGAGTTTATGTTAATGGGGAGGAATAATTCAGAAAAGGAAGGCGGGAATGGTTGCACAACTCAAAGAATGTAATCAGTGTCACTAAATTGTACATGTAAAGACTGTTGAATTGGTGAATATTTTGCTATGCATATTCTCAACAAAACATAAATAAATAAAAATTTTAAAAAGAAATTTCTAGACTTTTACCTCTCACTCCTAATTCTGCTTAAGAATGGAAATCTTTCCAAGTGTCTTCTGCCAAGCTGTCACATTTCAAGTATTGTTTTTATTCTTATAATTTTTAAGAGTAAGACATTCTTGACATTCAAAGGAAATAGGGTAACCATGGAACAAAGAGAAAAAAAAAGCCTGCTATGCAGAACAACATATTTACTAAGCAGCCAAAAATAGATTTTCCAAGTAACATTTAAAAGATAACCTGATTTTCAAAAATGTCCTCTTGCATTTCTTTCCACATTTCTAGCTCAAGTGCTGCTTTGTATTCTAAGGTTTCACGAGGTTCTGTAGGGATTTCTGAAGGGCAAAGTGCTGGAGGAAGAGATGACGGCTTCTGTGGTAGGGCTGACAAACCCTAAGATATGAATAAGTAAACATATTTAAACAGGCACACTCACACACATATATATCCCTGTTAGATTTCTTTTCAAGAATACTTTTATGACATTCAATTATACTTACCTGAGATGACTCAGAGACAAAAATCTCACGCATTTTTATTAGCCCATAATCTTCTAGAGTCATTGTGTAAGAAAGATCAACTATTCTGTTATTTGACCTATAAATGAAATCAGAAATATCTTAAAATTCATGGAAATATTTTTACGTTATTTTTCTTTTTATTTACACCATGCCATAGTATTGAGAAATAGACAACACTTCTTATATCTAAAATTCTTGCTGCTAAAATTGCAACAATTTGTTATACAGGCTTCACAACCTTCCATATACATGATTTAATTTATGAACACAAAAACTTAGAAAGTACATACCAATATTTACCACAAAATGACATAAGCAGCTATAGATTATTTGAAGAATCTGAAAAATATGACGGAGAAATAGAAAATCTCACTGCCACAGGTAATCACTGCTAATTTTTATTTATCTCTGTTTTATGTATTAAAAAAAAAAACCCAAAGTCACTGCTGTCGAGTATATGTTGATGCAAATGTACATCTTCATGTTAAAATAATATAATTTCACCCTTTTCTCCTACTTGTATCAGGAGCATTTTCTCACATCATGAATATTAACATAAAATTATGATTTTTAATGCTTGTAAAATATACTAATGATTATATGCAGTAAAATACATTTGATAACCACCACTTGCCTTATCAGTTTGTCATATTGTGGTAGCTTCTGGGTTGCTGTAATGCTAGAAGCTGTGCCACCAGTATTTAAAATACCAACAATATCACCCATGATGATGGATAGGTTTCAGTAGAGATTCCAGACTAAGACTACTGGGATCTACTTCTGAAAAACCTGGCCAGGGAAAACTTTATGGATAGCAGCAAAGCACTGCCTAATACAGTGCCAGAGATGAGCTCCTCAGGTTAGAAGACACTCAAAATAAGACTTGGAAAGAGCTACCTTCTCAAAGTAGAGTCGACTTTAGTGACTTAGATGGAGTAACACTTCTAAGAATTTTACTTGCTGATGCGCCACAACTTAAAATAAGAAGATACAGCTACTCATTTCTAATCAGAACATAGAATTTATAATGTATGAATCAAGGAAAACTGGAAGTTGTCAAAAGTGAAATGCAACAAATAAAGATTAATACTTTAGGTGTTAGTTAGCTAAAATGGTCCAGTATTGGCCATTTTGAATCAGACAAGCATATGACCTACTATGCTGGGAATGATAAAATGAAGAGGAATGGTGTGGAATTCATCATCACAAAGAATGATTCAAGATCTATCCTGAAGTACAATGCTGTCAGTGATAGGATCATATCCATGCACCTATAAGGAAAGCCCTAAGGCATCTGACTGCTAACTAGCAGGCTGGCAGTTCAAACCCATCAGCCAGCCACTCCTTGGAAGGAAGGTTGGGCAATCTACTCTCATAGTGATGCCACCTCGGAAACCCAAGGAAGGGTCACTATGCTTCGGATCTGACTCAATAGCAGTGAGTTAGGTTTTTTGTTTGTTTGTTTGTTTATAAGGAAGCCCAACGAGCTCTGGTGGCATAGTGCCTAAGGCATGTGACTGCTGACCACAAGGCTGGTGGTTCAAACCCACCAGCCGCTACTCAAAAGGAAGGCTGGGCAATCTGCTTCCATAGTGATACTGCCTTGGAAACCCAAGGAGGGGTTGCTATGGGCCAGGTCCGACTCGACGGCAGTGAGTTTGGTTTGGAAGGAAGCCCAGTTAATACTACTATTATTTATTCAAATTTATACAGGACCACCAAAGCTAAAGATGAAGAAATTGAAGATTTTTACCAACTTCTGCAGTCTAAAACTGACTGAACATACAATCAAGATATGCTGATTATCACCAGTAATTGGAATGCAAAAATTGGAAAAAGAAGAATCACCGGTAGTTGGAAAATACAGCCTTGGTGACAGAAATGACGCTGGAGATCGCATGATAGAATTTTACAAGACCAATGACTTATTCGTTGCAAATATCTTTTTTCCAACAACACAAGAGATGGCTATACACATGGACTTCACCAGATAAGGTACACAGAAGTGACACTGACTCTGTGGCAAGAGAGGATGGAGAAGCTCAATATCTTCAGCCAAAACAAGGCCACGAGCTGACTGTGGAACAGACCATCAACTGCTCATATGCAAGTTAAAGCTGAAGCTGAAGGCAATTAAAAGCGGTCCATGACAGCCAAAACCTGACCTTGATTATATCCCTCCTGAATTTAGAGAGCATCTACAGAATAGATTTGAGGCATTGAACTCCACTGACCCAAAACCAGAGGAATTGTGGGATGACATCAGGAACATCATCCATGAAGAAAGCAAGAGGTCATTAAAAAGACAGGAAAGCAAGAGAAGACCAAAATGGATGCCAGAAGAGACTGAAACTTACTTTTCAACAAAGAGTAGTTAAAGCAAATGGAAGAAATGACAAGATAAAAGAGCTGAACAGAAGATTTCAAAGAGCAACTCAAGCAGACAAAGTCAATTATTATAACGAAATGTACGTACAAAGGAATGGAGTTGGGAAGCCAAAAGAGAAGAACATGCTCAGTATTTCTCAAGCTGAAAGAACTAAGGAAAAAATTTAAGCCTCGAATTAAAATATTGAAAGATTCCATGGGCAATATATTGAATAATGCAGGAAACATCAAAAGAAGATGGAAGGAATACACAGAGTCACTGTAGCAAAAAGAAGTGGTCAATGTTCATCCATTTCAGGAGGTGGCATATATATGATTAAGAACCAATGGTACTGAAGGAAAAAGTTGAAGCTGCATTCAAAGAACTGGTGAAAAACAAGGCTCAGAATTGACGGAATACCCACTGAGATGTTTCAATGACCGGATGTCGCACTGAAGGCACTCACCCGACGATGCCAGGAGATTTGGAAGACAGTTACTTGGCCAACTGAATGGAAGAGATCCATATTTCCAAAGAAAGGTAATCCCACAGAATGTGGAAATTATTGAACACTATCATTAACATCTCATGCAAGTAAAATCTTACTGAAAATAATTCAAAAACAGGTGCAGCAGTATATTGACAGAAAACTTCCAGAAATGCAAGCTGGATTCAGGAGAGGCTGTGGAACGAAGGGCATCATTGCTGATGTCATATGGATTTTGGTTCAAAGCAAAGAATACCAGTAAGATGTCTACTTGTGGTTTACTGACTATGCAAAAGCATTCAATTGTGTGGGTCATAACAAATTATGGTTAACATTGAGAAGAACAGAATTTCCAGAACACTAAGTTGTGCTCATGAGAAACCTATACATAGACAAGGAGGCTCTCATTCAAACAGAACAAGGGAACACTGCATGGTTTAAAATCAAGAAGGGTGAGTGTCAGGGTTGTATCCTTTCACCATACTTATCCAATCTGCTAAGCAAATAATCTGAGAAGCTGGATTATATGAAGAAGAATATGGCATCAGGATTGGAGGAAAACTCATTAACAAACTGTGACACACTGATGACACAACCATTCTTGCGGAAAAGTGAGGATGACTCAGAACACTTACTGATGAAAACTGAAGACTATAGTCTGCAGTATGGATTACACCTCAATAAAAAGAAAACAAAAATCCTCACAACTGGACCAGTAAGCATGATAAATGGAGGAGAGATCAAAGTTGTAAGATTTCATATTACTTGGTTCTACAATCAACACCAATGTAAGCAGCAGTCAAGATATCAGATGACATATAGCTTTGGGCAAATTGCCTGCAAAAGATGTCTTTCAAGTACTGAAGACCAAAGATATCTCCTTGAAGACAAGTGCACCTGACACAAGCCATGGTATTTTCATTTCCCCCATATGGACAATGAATAAGGAAGACCAAAGAACAGCTGATGTTTTTCAATTGTGGTGTTGGAGAAGAATGCCAAAAGTACCATGGACTGCTAAAAGAACTAACAAATCCGTCCTGGAGCAAATGCAGCAAGAATGCTCACTGGACGCGAGAATGGCCAGACTTTGTGCCACCTACTTTGGTCATGTTGTAAGAAGCAAACATTCGCTGGAGAAGGATATCATGCTTGGTAAAGTGAAGAGTCAACAAAAAGGGAAAGGCTTTCAACAAGACGGATTGACACACTGGCTACAGCGATGGGCTCAGGTATAGCAAGTATTTTGGGACTGCACATGACTGTGCAGTGTTTCATTGCACTGTTGTATAGCGTCGCTATGAGTCAGCGACAACTCAATGGCACCTAACAACAACTAACAACCACATCTGAAATATCTGGGCATGTCTGAAGTACTCCCTTAGATAAATCTCCTAAAACTTTTTATCAATAGTTCAGGAAAACAAAAGTTAGTGTTCAGAACAAACAATATTAAAAATCTTCAATAATTAATAATTTGATTTTCATATTATATTTATGAAGACAGAAAAGAAAACTAATTTTTAGAGATTTTCATAACAGGAGCTGGGAGGAAAGAATTTTCAGTTCACCAGAATTTGTAATTCTCTAAAAAACTATTTCCCAGATCCCCCAGTGAATAAAATTGTACTAAATCCTTCAGTCTCTGGAAGTAGTTATGGATGGGGAATAAGGAAAGAAATAGCAAAAATACTGACTTGTAGATTTCAGACTTTTACAAAAGCCTTATTTCCTTCTATATTCTTGTTGTTGTTGTTGTTGTTGTTGTTATTTGCCATTGAGTCGGCCCCGACTCACAGCGACCCCTCCTTGGGTTTCCGAGGCAGTATCACTACGGAAGTAGGATTGCCCAACCTTCCTTCCGAGGAGTGGCTGGTAGGTTTGAACCACCAGGCTTCTGGTTAGCAGTCAAGTGCCTTACGCACTATGCTACCAGAGCTCCCATATTCTAATTATGCCTTAAAAATAAAGGCATATGATCAGAGAGCTACAAATCAAAACAACAAGATACCATCTCACCCCAACACTAATGGCAAAGTACAACAAAACAGAAAATAACAAATTCTGGTGGGGATATGGAGAGATTGAGACTCTCATACCTGCTGGTGGGACTGTAAAACGATACAACCAAAGTTTCGTACAAAGCAGTACGGTGATTCCTTAAAAAGGTGTAATTAGAAATAGCATTTGACCCAACAATCCCATTACTAGATATAGCCCAAAGAAGTGAGAGCCAGGACAAGAATAGATATATCACTCATGTTCATCACAGCAATAATTACGATAGCCAAAAGATGGAAACAACTTAGGTGCCAGTGGTAGTTCAGTTTGTGTGTCAAGTTGGCTGGGCCTGATTGAGTGGCTGGGCAGCTAGAGGTAGTTATTCCCCATGATGAGACTGGTAATTAACTCCATGGTGGGATCCACTGGAGCAGCTGAGTAGCTGCATCTGGTATGTAGTCTGCTTCCTGTATATAAGCAGAAGGTTTGGGAATGGTCTCTAGTTTATGGCACGCTTGGAACCTGTGTCGTCGTTCAGCAGCCTGCCATGCTCTGCAGATCTGGGGACTTACAATGGACTTGAATTAATGGCTTGCCATGTGGTTTGGTAACATCAGGACTATGCCTTTTTACTTGTCAACCTTGGGCTTGGCAGCCTCAGCAGCCAGCAGCTGTCTGAGTGAAGAAAAGCCTCTAGCTTCAGTGGGCCAGGAGCTGGAAGTAGAGCTGAAGCCCAAGGCTGAGGGGCTTTCACCCAGCCCCTAAAGCCTGACACTTTGAACTTGGACTTAAAGCCTCCAAGCTGTAAGACAATAAACTCCTGTTTGTTAAGGCCATCCCATTTGTGACATATTCGTCAGAGCGGCACTAGGTAACCAGAACAGTCCCCATCAACAGCAGAATGGATAACCAAACTATGTTACATACAAACAATGGAATACTACGTAACACTAAAGAATAATGTAGAATCTGCAAAACACTACATAACGGAGATGAACTTGAAGAACATTATGATGCATGAAATAAGTCAATCTCAGAAGGACAAATATTATATTAGTTCATTGTTATAAAAAGTCAAGGAAAAATTTACATATGGAAGAAACTTTCTTTGTTGGTTAATAGGGGTGGGAGGAGAGGGAAGAGAACGCTGCCAAAAAAAAAGGCATTTTTTGTATATTTCACTATACATAAATTATATTTCAATAAATGAATTCAAAAATAAATGAATAAACTATACAATTTAAAAAAAGTAAAGGCATATGGTATATGTTAAACAGAATTTAAAATTTCATTGTTAATTTTTAAAAGACAATTCAGGAAACATACTGTTCGGTCTAAAATATGTGAAAACTGCTTTTGACTGCCAAACATCCTTAACATTCTCAAGCTTTAAATCTGATGAAATGTTTAAATATTCTTTCAAGTACAAAAACAGTCACAATCTAATGTAAAATAATGTAAAAACAGATTATAAATTTAACCTTGAATTACTAAATAAGAAAACAGATCCAGACTTTAAAATTGTCAAGTTACTAAGAATAGAGTGAAAAAGTAAGTCACCAGTCTGAGTAACTACTATACCATTATATTAACACAGACTCTTAGTGAGGGTAAAGGGTGTCAGAAAACTAGAGAGCAAACTGGGATATATACCCCACACAGGTTACAGAAGAAGATTAGAAAAAGATGAAAGGATTGTAGCTGTGGTTAGTTCATCAAAATCATCAGACTGATAAAAAGCAAAGGAAACATCAATTGTGCAAAATGCATTACCCTTGTGCTGCTATAACAGGTACACTTTCACTATAAGTTTGGCGCCAGCACTGTTCTCCATTAGCACCTAAAAAGCGCGTTTTTTCTGAAGATAAGATGTTAGAAAGCTGGATTCTTGCGACTCCCAGAAGTAAATCTTTACTCATTTTATCCTTGTGCCATAATTCAACCAGCAATGGAATCCTACGGAAGAGAGAAACAAGTGTTCATACACTATCAACTCTGAACTAAATTCTTTCCTGAACTAACTAACATTTTTGAATTGTCTTAATGCAGTCAAATATGAGTTTGTTAAGTTCCAGTAAGATGGCAGACTATGCAGAAAGACTGCACAAACCCTCTTCAACAAAGAAAAGGGAAACCAATTAACACAGACACAGAAGGTAATCTTGGACCACTGAGCCTAGAAGGGAAGGATATAGAAGTGGACTAAACTCCAACTAGCAGAAGAATTTGCATGAAAATACCAAAAATGGAGACATATGGAGCTGCAATCTGACAGCGATCCTGACGGCACAGACAGCTTAGAGAGTACCGAGTGGTCGTAGGACCAGGGAATTAACCTAAAAATCAGCCCAGCTAGCCAGGGACTGCACGGAGAACTGCTCTGGTGGCTGGGGAATAAACGGAGAAGGTGAAGAGAAAGGCGGGCTGAGCTGTGGACTTTTGCCTGTCCGGAGGGTGCCACCATTTTGAATGTTTACAAGAGGCTTGACTATTTAGGATATTTAAAGAGACAGCACTCTCCCAGATTCCATGGGCTTAAGAACACATTCCACTTGCCAGCAACCCCAAGGACACTCCAGACCTGCACGACTGAAAAGGTATGACATTCCTCTTGTTACTCTTATACCTCACACCCGCTTGGTGAACGAAGGTGCGGCCATCCCTCACTCCCACTCACCTTCTGGGTCCACAGGAACTCCATCTCAGTCTGTGTGTTCAGATGGAGCCTGGTTGCCCTGCCCTGTCCTCCACCGATTTTTTTTTCTCTTTTCTTATTTTAATTTTTTTTTTTTCACTTTCTTTTTTCTGATTAATTTGTTTGTATTTGTCTGTTTTAAAACTACTATTATTAATAATACTTTTGTCCTTTTTACTATTATTCTTTAGTCTACCCCTCCCAAGTCCTTGTTTACAGCTTTTTTCCCTTTCCCTGTTCCTGGTGGAAAAAAAAAAACTTTTTAAATCTAATTACTTTTCCCCCCTTTTTTCTGGAGGTTAACCTCATTCCTTGCTTTTCTTTTTGTATTTTTCCCACTTTTTTCTTCATTATTCTCCTTCTCTACCTCTTTTCTCTTAGCGCCCTATCCCCAGATATTGCAGGTTTTATTGTTTTTTTGGTTCTACTCTATCCCTTTTTTCTTTTTTTGGTTACTGTTCCTGTGTGATTACATGGTGTGTATTTTGTCCAAGTGCTGTTAGTTTTTTGATCATTATTCAATTGTAATTTTTGTCTAGCTGAGTGGGAGACATTAACAATCACCCTAAGACACAACTACACCCAAACCTCCTGCAATTTCACTTACTGAGCGAGAGCGACTACCATCTTCTCCACCAACGGGCCAATGATAAAAAGCCACCAAGAAGAGCCTGAATCATCCTTGGCTCATCTTCACAAAGAGTTAACAGAGATCTAAATACAACAACGCCACGATGCCTCAGAGACAACAGATCATCACAGTCTACACTAAGGAGCAGGATAAAGTGGCAGAAACAAGGGAACAGGATACAGACCCAGAACACATCCCTGAGGAAGAAGCAGCATTTGAATTATCTGATAAGGAATTCAAAAGAAAGATATTTAGGTATCTTCAAAGGATTGCGAGACAGACCAAAGAAAACAGAGAAAAAATCCTGTAAGAATTTTGGAAGAAAATACAAGAACAAAATGACAAAATAAATAAAAATTAGAAATGATTCTAAATTTACAGATAGAAATCCAGAAGATTAATACTAAATTGTCAAAAATAGATAAAGCATTGGAAGGGCAAAGGATTAGAACTGATGCAACGGAAGACAGAATTAATGAGATTGAAGACAAATACCTGA
>NW_006921673.1:6748063-6754205 GCF_000298275.1 Orycteropus afer afer | reverse complement strand
AGAAGGAACCATTCCCTGGAGAAGGATGTCATGCTTGGTAGAGTGGTGGGTCGACGAAAGAGGGGGAGGCCTTCAATGAGATGGACTTACACGGTGGCTGCGATGATGGGCTCAAGTATAGCAGGTCTGGAACTGAACCCACACCTGTGGCTTCCAGCCAAACAAAAGACAGGCATATGAGGTGAACATTTACACTAGGTTAGTACACTCCTTGGAGAGAACAATCATGGGAGAATAGAAGGGCTGTGTATGCACAGGGACATAACTCGGGGGCAGGAGTACATGGACAGAAGGACATAGGGAAGAGGTAACTATGGGGAGCAAGTGGGAGGGGAGCTGTTGCACTGTCGTAAATTGTAGTCAATGTCATGAGACAAAGTGTATGTGAGCTGCTGTATGGAAAGTCAATTTGCTCTGTAAACTTTCACCCAAATCACAATAAAAAATAAACGCCATCATTCCCACAAATAGTTAAACCTTTTTTTTTACCCTTCAGTTTTTTCTTTTAAAATAATATATAGATTCAAATTGTAATGCTGAGAAAGAAAAAAGACATTTCCAATTTCATTTTTCATTCGCAAACCCATTTCAGATAGCTGGGTTACCATTTTAGTTTATAAATGGAAAATTTAGAAAATACAAACAATATACTACAATTATTCAGTGGAACAGCAACAATGTTTAGTTCATAGTAATTTATCTTCATATATTACGAACAGGAAAGACTACCTTATTACTCATAGATTCTGTTTTCACAAAGTTCAAATATCCAAATTCAAGCAAATCCTAAGATGGAACTATGAAAAGAGCCTTCTTAGCCACATAAAACTCTATAGTGAAAGCACTAAATATCACAGACTTTATTAGTAAATTTCTTCTTTTGAATATCAAATGCATAAGCTGATTTGGATTTAAACCTATAGGCATTCCTCTTTTTAATACATACAATTTCAAGAGCTGAAACTTAGGAAAATAATTAATTTCATAAACACAGTATATACATTACCTTAGGAAGGTGTCTTGCAATTGATGAGGCACAGTTGCAAAATCAAATGCACAGTAAGATTGGGGTAGAAACACTTCCATGTTTTTGCGAACTTCTACAGGAGGATTAGTCATTATGGGAGCTGCACTTCCAAAGAATGGGTATGAGTACCTAGAAGATACGAATAGCAAAGTCTTACTACAGTTTCCATGTGAGATTTATAGTCTACATAAAAAAGGTCAAATACCAAAACCAAAAAACCAAACCCACTGCTGTGGAGTTGTTTACAACTCAAAATGAACCACCAGGACAGAGCAGAATTGCCCCATAGGATTTCAGAGGCTATAATCTTTACAGAAGCAGACTACCATATCTTTCTCTGTGAAGCCAGGGGTGGGTATGAACAGGTGATCCTTTGGTTGGCAGCCAAACCATTAACGACAGCAGCACCAGGGCTCCTCTCAGATCAAATCGAATTTTTAAAAAGAAAAAAATGGTAGAAACTCTAAAATTATTAGAAATATTATGGCTTTACTATTATCATAAACTTTAATACTGTACAAATATTTTCAGTGTTGATAAGGAAATTTTTTTGAATGTCCTAAATTCCTCATACAATTTATACCTAACAATAAGTATATTAAATAAGAATACAGTGAGATTTGCCTTAATTGGAAATAAAAATTACAGAAATAAAAGTTGCTTTATGTAGATAATCTTTCAATGTCTCTCTGGGGAAAAAAGAGAATTCTACTATTTTGAAGGTAATGTTACTGAATCAGAAAGAGACAGTGATCTTGGTAACACTCCAAATAAGACAAAAATTTAAGAGTAAAACTGACTGCACTGATCAAAAACCAAGCTGCCATTTGTCTTCAGTTTCTTAAAGGCACGTGTATTTTTCATTTGCCCTTCAGAAGTAAGGGCAGTTACTGGCATATAGTAAACACTCAAGAAGTGTTTGCTGAATTTAATTGACAAATCTAGTTTTCTTTTAACAATGGTGTCCTGATCTTTTATGGGCTAAAACGCTCTCAGTCAATTCCAAAATGATGCAAACATGTTCATACTGTCTTTGAAGAAAGACTCAAGAGTGAAAGCAACTCAAGTGTATTACTGCTGCATCAAAGAATGACTTAAGATTATGGTTCATTACAAAAACCATACCAGAGTAAGTGAAAGAATGACTGACTGCTGCTAAACTTATTTTTGTATTTAAAGCCAAATATAAAGACCTTACAATGGCTACTTAAATTTCATCTTGTATCCTGTTATTCATATATAAAAATTAGAATTTAAACTAAATACTGCTTTTCCTACAAGAACCACCATTTGCATTACTCTATTCCTATACTATTATGTTTGTTAGTTATGTCCCGTCATGTCTTCTCCAACTCATAGTGACCTCATGTACAACAGAACGAAACACTACCCAGTCCTGTGCCATGATCCCTACTATACCTGAGCCCACTGCTGCCACCACTGTGTCAATCCATCCTGTTGAGGGCCCTCCCCTTTTTCACTGACCCTCCATTGTACCAAGCATGACATCCTCCTCCAGAGAATGGTCCCTTCTGATAACATGATCAAAGTAGGTGAGACACAGTCTGGCCATTCTCACTTCCAAGAAGCATTCTGGCTGCACTTCTTCCAGGATAGATTTCTTAGTATTTTTAGCTGTCCATGGTACTGTCAGCATTCTTCGCCAACATCACAACTCAAAAGTATCAACTCTTCTTCGGTCTTCCTTAATCACTCTGTACCTCTCACATGCATATGAGGCGACTGAAAATACCATGGCTTGTGTCAGGCGCACCTTAGTCTTCAAGGAGATATTTTTGCTCTTCAGCACCTGAAAGAGGTCTATTGCAACAGATTTGCCCAATGCAATACATCTTCTAATGTCATGACTGCTGCTTCCACTGGTGTTGATTGTAGAACCAAGTAATATGAAGTCTCTGACAACTTCAATCTTTTCTCCATTTATCGTGATGCTACTTATTGGTCCAGTTATGAGAATTTTTGCTTTTATATTACGGTATAATCTATAGAGTGTAGTCTTTAATCTTCATCAGTAAGTGCTCCAAGTCATCTTCGCTTGCAGCAAGCAGAGTTGTGTCGTCAGCCTATCTCAGATTGTTAATGAGCCTTCCTACAATCCTGATCCCATGCTCTTCTTCATATAGTCCAGCTTCTCAGATTATCTGCTCAGCATACAGATTGAATAACTATGGTGAAAAGACACAACTTTGACACACTCCTTTACTGATTTTAAATCATGCAGTATCCCCTTGTTCTGTTCGAACTGTCGTTCAGACAGCCTCCTGGTCTATGTACAGGTTCCTCATGAGTACAATTAAGTATTCTGGAATTCCCATTCTTCTCAATGTTATCCACAATTGTTATGACTCACACAATCAAATGCCTTTGCATAGTCAATAAAACACAAGTAATCGTTCTGATATTCTTTGCTTTCAGCCAAGATCCATCTGACATCAGGTACTATATCCCTTTTTCCATGTCTTCTTCTGAATCCAGCTTGCATTTCTGGAAGTTCTCTGGCAATATTCTGCTGTAACTGTTTTTGAATTATCTTCAGTAAGATTTTCTTTAGGAGCTCTGGTAGCGTACTGGCTAAGGCACTTGACTGCTAACCAGAAGGCAAGCAGTTCAAACCCACCAGCCACTCCTCAGAAGGAAGGATGGACAATCTACTTAAATAGTGATACAGCCTCGGAAACCCAAGGAGGGTCGCTATGAGTTGGGTCCAACTTATCAGTATATAACAACAACAAGATTTTACTTGTGTGTGATAGTAATGATATTGTTCATTGATTTCCACATTCTGTGGGATCACCTTTCTTTGGAATGGGTACAAATATGGATTTCTTCTAGTCAGTTGGCCAGGTAGCTGTCTTCCAAATCTCTTGGCATAGCCGACTGAATGCCTCCATCACAGCATCCATTTGTTGAAACATCTCAATGGGTATTCCGTCAATTCCCTCAATGCAGCTTCAACCTCTTCCTTCAGTACCATTGGTTCTTGATAATATGCCACCTTCTGAAATGGATGATCATCCCTCAATTCTTTTTGGTACAATGACTCTGAGTACTCCATCCATGTTCTTTGATGTTTCCTGCATCATTTTCATTCAACATATTGTCCATAAAATCTTTCAATATCTCAATTCGAAGCTTAAAGTATTTTTTCTCAGTTCTTTGAATCTGAGAAATGGCGAGCATGGTCTTCTCTTTTGGCTTCCCAACTCCATGTCTTTATACATTTCATTATAATAACTGACTTTGTCTCCTTGGGTTGCTCTTTGAAATCTTCTGTTCAGCTCTTTTATCTGGTCATTTCTTCCATTTGTTTTAGCTACTCTCCGTTCAAGGGCAAATTTCAGAGTCTCTTCTGACTTCTGTTTTGGTCTTTTCTTCCTTTCCTGTCTTTTAAGACCTTTTGCTCTCTTCATGGATGATGTTCTTGATGTCATCCCACAATTCCTCTGGTTTTTGGTCACGGGCACTCAATGCCTCAAATCTATTCTTTAGATGCTCTCTAAATTCAGGAGGGATATAATCAAGGTCAGATTTTGGCTCTCATGGACTTAACTGTCATCAACTTCAAGTTGAACTTGCATGTGAGCAGTTGATGGTCTGTTCCACAATCAACTCCTGGGCTTGTTCTGGCTGAAGATAATAATCTTCTCCATCACCTCTTGCTGCAGATGTAGTAAATCTGATTCCTCTGTACTCCATCTGGTGAAGTCCATGGGTATAGGCATTGCTCATGTTGTTGTAAAAAGGTATATGCAATGAGTAAGTCGTTGGTCTTGCAAAATTCTATCATGCCATCTCCAGAGGTATTTCTGTCACCAAGGCCATATTTTCCAACTACCCGTGATTCTTCTTTGTTTCCAACTTTTGCATTCCAATCCCCAGTGATAATTAACACATCTTGATTGCATGTTCGGACAATTTCAGACAGCAGAAGTTGGTAAAAATCTTCAATTTCCTCATTTTTAGCTTTGGTGGTTGGTGCATAAATTTGAGTAACAGTAATATTAACTGACTTTCCTCGTAAGCGTACAGATATTATCCTATCACTGACAGCATTGTACTTCAGGATAGATCTTGATACATGCTTTGTGACTACAAATGCCACGCCATTCTTCTTTAAGTTCCATGCCCGGCATATGACTGACTGATTTAAAATGGCCAAAACCAGTCCATTTCAGCTCACTAATGTTGAAGATATCGATCTTTATGCATTACATTTCATTTATAACAACTTCTGATTTTCCTAAATTCATACTTTGCACATTCCATGTTCCAATTATTAATGGATGTTTGCAACTGTTTCTTCTCATTATGAGATGTGCCACATCAGCAGATGGAGGCCCATTAAAACGAAGTTGTCTCACAGCACCAGCAGTTTATGCCACAGAATTTCAACCTCCAACCACAGCAGTACTAGATCTAGTGGTATATTTTTTAAAAAGAAAAGCAAACAATTTAAACAAGGCTACCACAGATTAAAACTTTTAAATGTCAGCACTGCCTCATGAATTCCATTCTGTACTAGGAAACTATAATTTTATCCCAATGCACACCATGATTACATAAAAATTTTCAAACCAAAAGAAAGTTAAAATGCTAGTATTTCTAAATACACCTAAAATAAATCAAAGAACCCATAGATTTTATCAAATGAATTATATATAAAGAGTTAAATGAATTATAACTTCATTTCTTCTTTATAGTCTTTCCCTTTTCCTTGTCCAGTGAACTACTAGCCCCACTTATATACTGATTTATTTCTGAATCTGTCTTCCATGGTTCTATGGTTATGGAGCCTGTGTACCTCTAATATAAGGCACACTGCTGGCATAATGTAGGTGCTTAATGATTAAGCAAATGGCCTTTATGGCAATAAAGAAACAATGAAACTACTATTAGTATTTTCTAAGTGGGGTTATACAAAGCTTCCACCTCATAGTATCTAATTTTAGATCTTCTTCCCTATGTTTCTATGCTTCTGTCCAATATTCTTTCTGTTGTTTGTTGTTGTTAAGTGCCGTCGAGTCGTTTCCGACTCATAGCGACCCCATGCACAGCAGAACGAAACACTGCCCGATCCCGCGCCAGCCCCACAAT
>NW_006921673.1:6733444-6746518 GCF_000298275.1 Orycteropus afer afer | reverse complement strand
CTTTGCACATTTCATTATAGTAATTGGCTTTGTCTACTCGAGCTGCTCTTTGAAATCTTCTGTTCAGCTCTTTTACCTTTCCATTTCTTCCATTTGCTTTAGCGATTCTCCGCTCAAGGGCAAGGTTCAGAGTCTCTTCTGTCATCCACTTTGGTCTTCTCTTATTCTTTCTAGGTACCCTAAAATCAGATTCTCTAGTAGCATCAGAAGAGAGATCACAGTTAAGGGAGTAGAGAAAAACTTAAAGTAGAGAATAAGTAACAGTAATTCTATTTCTAAAAGCAATTTTAAGAGAGGTTATATTATCCCTTTGAGAAAAGCTATGTCTGTAAAGGAAAAAACCTTTTGGTCCTCAATTTTCAAATAAAAGCAATATTTAAGTAATGATCCTCAACCTCTAACATCAGGTAATATGCAGGACTTAAACTGAAATGGAAAGATGTACATTCTATGAATTCAGTGCTTAGTCCCTTTAATTCTGATCATTATTAGCACCAACCATTCCTTGGAAGGAAGACTGGGCAATCTACTTCCATAGAGATACCCCCTCGGAAATCCAAAGAGTGGCTGGTGAGTTTGAACTGCCAGCTTTCTGGTTAGCAGTCAAATGCCTTGGTACTACACCACCAGATCTCCTATTTTAAAAAATAGTATTGATAACCACTGAACCTCTGGTGGCTTAGTGTCTAAGCCATTTGACTGCTAACCAGAATGCTGATGGTTCAAACCCACCAGCCACTCCTCAGAAGGGGTTAGGCAATCTACTTCCCTGTGAGTTGGATCCAACTCCATGGCTGTGAGTTTGGTGGTGGTGGTGGTTGTTGTTTAGGAGCTCTGGTAGCATAGTGCCTAAAGAACTTGACTGCTTACCAGAAGGCTGGTGGTTCAAACCCAACAGCCACTCCTCGGAAGGAAGGTTGGGCAATCCTACTTCTGTCGTGATATCACCTCGCAAACCCAAGGAGGGGTCGCTATGAGTCAGGGCTGACTCGACTGCACGTAACAACACAACAACAACAGTATTGATAAATTAAGAAGCCAGGGTGTTGCAATGGATAACTGCTCAGCTGCTAACCGAAAGGCAGCAGTAAGAATCTACCAGTAGCTCTGTGGAGGAAATGACCTTGCAAACTGCTCCCATAAAGATTACATTATAGGAAACTCCATGGGGGTAGAACTACCCTATCATATTGGGTTGTTATGACTAGGAATCAACTCAGTGGCAGTGGGTTTGGTTTTTGCTTTTTTAGGATATAGCCTTATACTCCTTTAACTCACAGATTTAACAAATGTTTAAACTTCTTTGGTGACATTTCTTTCTCTGCAGCTCCCCAAAGAGAGGCAAGGTATTTCTCTTCAGAAAATAATACCTTGAAACAAAATCAAATCACACCTTAACATACAGTTGATTGGAAAACCAACTTCCAAGTTATGGATACTCCTTAAGTCTATTGAAAAGCAAAAGTGATGTGATGTTGCTGGAACTGCAATCTTCTGTCCTGAAGTTGTTTCTGAAGCATTGGATGTAGTCACTGGCTGGGCCAATGCAGACACAGAAGAAGTCATAGCTAAAATAAACATTAAAAAAAACAAAAATTGCTAACAGCTTCTCTTAAGTTAGTCAAACAATTTAAAGTTATAATCTCATTTACCTTCAAGAAGAAATTAGACTTATTTGGTTTAAGTGTATAAATGAAAGCAAGAGCATCTTAAAGTGATTTGTCCAAAATTATATAGTTGATCAAGTGTAACTGAACAATCACCTAGGTTTTAATCTCCATTCTAGAACTATACAAAGAAAGTGCTTCCTCAATACATATTGCAAAAAAGAGTAACGTATGACTATAGCCTGCCAGGCATTCACTTATTTCCAAGAGGTAACCGCATATAACTTAGCATTCAAAGCATTGTATTTAAATTTATTGAAATATGAAATATCACTTTTTAAAAAATTTGTTTTGGTTGTTTTTGGAATATATAAAATAATTTAATAAAAAGCTAAAACTTGAAATGACAGAGATATCTAGTCCAACCCTTTTATATCATACATCATAGTGTGTGTTGTTAGCTGCTGTCAAATCAGCTACAACATAGTGACCCTATGAATAATAGAGTAAAATACTGCCCAATCCCGTGCCATCCTCACAATTGCTGCCATGCATTAGTGAGTAGTCCAAGTCAAATAGCTACTGACTTGCACCTAGGACTTCTAACTCCCAATTCACCACTGATATAATTACTTACACTTCCGATTCTATCTGTAGACCTCAATGCACTTCATGGAAAATTTTGTATAGCAAGGTAAATATGAAGTCTCAGACTCTCTCTTAACATGAATGTACGAAGTATGAATCTAGGAAAACTGGAAGTTGTCAAAAATGAAATGGGAAGCATTAAAGATTGATATCCTAGCTATTAGTGAGCTCAAAAGGTTTGGCCATTTTGAATCAGACAACCATATGATCTACCATGCCAGGAATGACAATATGAAGAGGAATGGTATGGCATACATCATCACAAAGGATGTTTCAAGATCTGTCCTGAAGTACACTGCTGTCAGTGATAGGATAATATCCACACACCTATAAGGAAGACCACTTACTACCACTATTATTCAAATTCATGCACCAACCACCAAAGCCAAAGATAAGGCAATTAAAGATTTTTGTCAACTTCTGCAGTCTGAAATTGACCACACACAAAATCAAAATGTGCTGATCATCCCTGGCGACTAGAATTCAAAATAATACAAAGAAGAATCACTGGTAGTCAGAAAATTTGGCCTTGTGATAGAAATAGTGCTGGAAATCACATGATAGAATTTTACAAGACCAACGGTTTATTCATTGCAAATACGTTTTTTCAACAACACAAACGGTGGCTATATATGTGGACTTAGCCAGATGGAGTACACAGCAATCAGACTGACCACATCTGTGGCAAGAGTCATAGAAGCTCAGTATCTTCAGTCAAAACAAGGCCTGGAGCTGATTGTGGAACAGACCATCAACTAGTCACATGCAAGTTCAACTTGAAGTTAAAGACAATTAAAAGAAGTCCACGAGAGCCAAAATATGATCTTGAATATACATATCCCTCCTGCCTTTAGAGACCATCTAAACAAGAGATTTGATGCACTGAAAACCAAGGACCAAAAACTAGAAGAAATACGGGACAACATCAAGAACATCATCCATGAAGAAAGCAAGAGGTCATTAAAAACATGAGAAAGGAAGACCAAAATGGATGTCAGAAGAGACTCTGAAACTTGCCATTAAGCAAAGAGTAGCTAAAGCAAATGGAAGAAATGGCAACATAAAAGAGCTGAACAAAAGATTTCAAAGAGCAGTTTGAGCAGACAAAGCCAATTACTATAATGAAATGTGCAAACCCTGGAGTTAGAAAACCAAAACAGAAGAACATGTTCAGCATTTCTCAACCTGAAGGAACTGAAGAAAGAGTTTAGGCCTCGAGTTACAATACTGAAAATTTCTAAGGGCCAAATATTGAATGATGCAGGAAGCGTGAAAAGAAGATGGAAGGACTACACAGAGTCACCGTACCGAAAAGGACTGGTTAATCTTCATCCATTTCAGGAGGTGGCATATGATAAGAACCAATGGAACTGAAGGAGGAAGTTGAAGCTGCAGTGAAGGAACTGCTGAAGAATAAGGATCCAGAAATTGACAGAATACCCATTGAGATGTTCCAACAAATGGATGCCCCGCTGGAGGCACTCACTCAGCAATGACAAGAGATTTGCAAGACAGCTACCTGGCCAACTGATTGGAAGAAATCCATATTTGTACACATTCCAAAGAAAGGTGATCCCACAGAACGTGGAATTTATCGAACGATATCATGCAAGTAAAAATCTTTTTTTTTTTAATGCATTTTATTGAAATATAATTCATGTATAGTGAAATACACAAAACTAAAGTGACATGGATCAATGCTTTCTTTTTTGCAGTGTTGCCTCCTCTCCCCTCCCACCCCTGGAAACCAACAAAGAAAGTTTCCCTCCATATATAAACCTTTCCTTGACCCTCCACAACAACAAACTAACTACATTTGTCCTTCTGTGATTGACTTATTTCACTCAGCATAACGTCCTCCAAGTTCATACACATTATGCAGTGTTTTGCAAACTCTACATTATTCTTTAGTGCTACATAGCATTCCAGTATCTATATGTACCATAGTTTGGTCATCCACTCTTCCGCTCATGGGCACATAGGTTGGTTTCATCTTTTTGCTATTGTAAATAATGCCATAACGAATGTGAGCGTGCATGTATCTGTTCCTATCCTGGCTCTCACCTCTCTAGGATATATACCTAGTAACACTTGACCTGGGTCAAATGGTATCTCCCATTCCAACTTTCTAAGGAATCACCATATTGCTTTCCACAGTGGCTGTGTCACTTCACAGTGACACAAGCAGTGTACGAGAGTCCCAATCTCTCCACATCCCCACCAACATTTATAATTTTCTGTCTCATTGAACCTTGCCATCAGTGCTAGGGTGAGACAGAATATCTCATTGTTCTTTTGATTTACATCTCTCTGATGGCCAATGATTGTGAGCATCTTCTCATGTATTAGCTGATCACCTGAATATCCTCCTTGGTGAAGTGTCTATTCATGTCTTCTGCCTATTTTACAATTGGATTGTGAATTCTTTGGTGTTGAGGCACTGGAGTTTTCCATCAATCTTAAGAGATAAGTCCCTTGCCAGATATGTAATTATTAGCAAATATGAATTTGTTGCTATCATTTTTGTCATGTGCTTTCTCATTATGTCGATTTCTTTGTTCCATAAAATTTTCTATGCTGAGCTCGTTTTGTTTGTGAATCATGTTATCACTTCCTTCATTGCTATTGTTTTAGTATTTGCTGAATTATTTATGCTGGTTCTCTTTTTTATTTTGATGTAGAGGTTTATCATTTTTCTTTGAGGTTACCCTGTGATTTATAGTTTTCTTCCCAAATTTAGAACAGTCTGTTCTATCTTGTAGTTGTCTTGACTTCCCTACCATCTAGAAGTTCTGTAACAACATAGATTTTTTTCCCCACTTTTTGGTTTGTAGTTGTCCTCATTTGTCGGTTGGTGTCTCTGGTTCCCTGTTTACAATCTTGTAGGCTTATATGCTTTGGATAGTTCCATAGCTGGGTTGGTTTCTGGGTTATATCATCATGTGTGTTAGTCGTCAGTTGTTGTTGGTTGTTGCTTCTCTGTTCAAAGGACTCCCTTTAGTATCTCTTGTAAGGTTGGTCTGGTTTTAACAAATTCCCTTAATTTCTGCTTATCTGAAAATGTCCTAATTTCACCATCATATTTGTGGGACAATTCTGCTGGGTACATAATTCTTGGTTGGAAATTTTTCTCTTTCAGGGTTTTATATATACCATCCCACTGTTTTCTCGCCTGCATGATTTCTGTTGAGAAATCCGAGCTTAGTCTTATTGGTTACCCCTTGTAGGTAATTTCATTTTTCCACTGCTGCTCTCATGATTCTTTCTTTGTCTTTGGTTTTGGTGAGTTTGATGATGATATGTCTTGGTGTTTTTCTTTTGGGGCCTATCCTGTTTGGGGTTCGTTGGACTTCCTGAATGGATATATTCTCATCTTTCATCGTATCAGGGAAGTTCTCCTTCAACAAATCTTGGACAACTTTCTCAGTGGCTTTATTTTCTTCCTGTTCTGGAATTCCAGTGACATGTAGGTTATTCCTTTTGTTGGTATCCCACAGAACCTTAGGGATTTCTTCATTTTGTTTTGATTTTTTTTTTCTGACTGAACCCTTTCCAAGGAAGTATTCAGGTATTTGTCTTCAATCTCATTAATTCTGTCTTCCATTGCATCAATTCTACTCCTTTGCGCTTTCAATGTGTTATCTAATAATTTAGTATTAATCTTCTGGATTTCTATCTGTACATTTAGATTCATTTCTAATTTTTAATTTGTTTTGTCATTTTGTTCTTGTATTTTCTTCCAAAATTCTTCTAGGATTTTTTCTGTGTTTTCTTTGGTCTGCCTCTCAATCCTTTCAAGATACTTAAATATCATCCTTTTGAATTTCTTATCAGAGAATTTCAATGCTGCTTCTTCCTCAGGGATATGTTCTTGGTCTGTATCCTGCTCCCTTGTTTCTACCACTTTATCCTGCTTCTTTGTGTGGACTGTGATACTCTGTTGTCTCCGAGGCATTGTGACGTTTTTGTGCTTTTATTTAATTGGTGATTATATGTTGGAGTGACTTGCACACAATTTTCGTTTTCTTTGTTTTGTTTGTATGTTATCTACTCAAGCTGGGTACTGTGTGGTGCTCCTCTATTCACTAGTTGACAGCACTTATACACTCACCACCTGTTTCCTTTCCTGTTGTCAACCTCTTGTATATCCTTGCTGCTCTTGGCAAACAGAGCCTGTTCTCAGGTCCCCTGAATCCAAATGAGAATTCTATCACTTTAAAATCCAAAATGGTTGCCACTTGTAAACATTCAAAATGGCTGTGCTCTCGGTCACTTTAAATATTCAAAATGGCCACCGCTTGTAAACATTCAAAATGGCTGTGCCCTTGGTCACTTTAAATATCCAAAATAGCTGCTGCTTATAAACATTCAAAATGGCTGTGCCCTCGGAACAGCAGAAAGTTCACAGCTCAGGGTGTCTCCTTCCTTGCTGTTTCCCTTCCTAGTCATAGGACACCAGAGGAGTTGTACCTGAAGCCCTTGGTGACCGGGCCTGATCTTTAGGTCAATTATCAGATCCCAACACCACTTGGAAATATTCAGGCTGTTGGTCTCATCAGAGTAGCTGACATTCCGCAGCTCAGACCGTCTCTGTACTCACTGTTTTCATTCAGGTTTCTCCACTAGTTGGTAGGCCTAATCCACCTCTGTATAGCTCCTTTCAAAGCTCAGGGTTCCAGGATTATCTTCTGTATCTCTGTCAATTGGTTTTTCTTTTCTTTGTTGAAGAGGGTCTATGTCACTTGTCTGCCTATTCCTCCATCTTACTGGAAGTCCACATGCAAGTAAAATCTTACTTAAGAAATTCAAAAACAGTTACAGCAATATACTGACAAAGAACTTCCAGAAATGCAAGCTGGATTCACAAGAGGATGTGGAACGAGGGTTATCACTGCTGATGTCAGATGTATCTTGACCCAAAGCAAAGAATACCAGAAAGATGTTTACTTGTGTTTTACTGACAATGCAAAAGCATTTGATTGTGTGGATCATAACAAATTGTAGATAACATTGAGAAGAACAGGAAACCCAGAGCACTTAATTGTATTCATGAGGAACTTGTACATAGACCAGAAAGCTGTCGTTTGAACACAACAAGGGGAGGACACTGCATGGTTTAAAATCAAGAAGGGAGTGCATCAGGGTTGTATCCTTTCACCATACTTATTCAATCTGTACACTAAGCAAATAATCCAAGAAGCTGGACTACATGAAGAAGAATGGTGGCATCGGGATTAGAGGAAGAATCATTAACAACCTGCAATACGCTGACAACACAACTTTGCTTGCTGAAAGTGAGGATGACTTGGAGCACTTACTGATGAAGACTGAAGAATACGTTATGCAGTATAGATTACATCTCAATATAAAGAAAAAAATTCTCACAACTAGATTTGTCAAAGATTGAAGTTGTGAAAGACTTTACATTACTTAGTTCTTCAATCGACGCCAACAGAAGCAGCACTCAGGACATCGTCAGACAACGTACAGCAAATCGGCTACAAAGGACCTCTTTCAAGTGCTGAAGAGTAAAGATGTCTCCTTGAGGATTAAGGTGTGCCTGACACAAGCCATGGTATTTTCAATCGCCTCATATGCATGTGAGAGCTGTACAATGAATAAGGAAGACCAAAGAACAGTTGATGCTTTTGAGTTGTGGTGCCGGCGAAGAATGCTGAAAGGATCATGGACTACTAAAAGAACTACCAAATCTATCCTGGAGGAAGTGCAGCCAGAATGCTCCTTGGAAGCAAGAATGGCCAGACTTCGTCTCACATTCTTTGGTCATGTTTTCAGAAGGGACCATTTACTGGAGAAGGATGTCATGCTTGGTAAGGTGGAGGGTCAGTGAAAGGGGGGAAGGCCATCAATGAGATGGACTGACACAGTGGCTGCAGTGACAGGCTCAAGTATAGCAAGTATTATGGAGCTGGTGCAGGACCAGGCAGTGTTTCGTTCTGCTGTGCACAGAGTCACGATGAGTTGGAGATGACTTGATGGCACCTAACAACAGGACATTAGACGACGTGTAGCACTGGAAAAGTCAACTGCGAAGGAACTGTTTCAAGTGCTGAGGAGCAAGGATATCTCCTTGAGGACTAAGGTGCGCCTGACACAAGCCATGATATTTCCAATCCCCTCGTATACATGTGAGAGCTGGACAATGAATAAGGAAGACCGAAGAAGAGTTGATGCTTTTGAGTTGTGGTGCTGGCGAAGAATGCTGAAAGTACCATGGACTGCTAAAAGAACTAACAGATCTGTCCTGGAGGAAGTGCAGCGAGAATGCTCCTTGGAAGCAAGAATGGCCAGACTTTGTCTCACCTATTTTGGTCATGTTGTAAGGAGGGACCATTCCCTGGAGACGGATGTCATGCTTGGTAGGGTGGAGGGTCGACGAAAGAGGGGGAGGCCTTCAACGAGATGGATTGATACGGTGGCTCCAATGACGAGCTCAAGTATAGCAGGGAGTGTGGGGCTGGCGCGGGATAGGGCAGTGTTTCGTTCTGCTGTGCATGGGGTCACTATGAGTAGGAAACAACTCGACGGCACTTAACAACAACAAGAACAACTCTTAACATTAGGATCAAAAATGATACTGATTTTACTTTAAGAGGTAGCCCGAAGCTTTTCTTCTCCAAAATCCCAATGAATTCAAGGTATCTGAGAGTTCAATAACTTAAAAAAATTCCACTGAAAGAACTTCTTAAATTCCTTTTGAAGAAGCTACTATTTCTAGTTTGTAAGTTAAATTTTAAAAATTTCTTTAATTTTAAAAGCAAATTCTATTATAAAGTTAAACAGATTGCAATTACCTAAAATGAAAAATTTTCTATCACCATACATTACCGATTCTTCAAAAACAATTTTTACTTAGACCTCATGAAAGTTCTTGTACCAAAAACAAATAAACCAACCCACTCTTTTTGAGTCAATTCCGACTCAGCAATCTTACAGGACAGAGTAAAACTGCCCAATAGTTTCCAAGGCTGTCAATCATTACAGAAGCACACTGCCTCATCCTTTCACAAAGCGGCTGGTGGAGTCCAACCAACGACTTTTTGATTTGCAGTATCAATGATTTAACCACCATGCCACCATAGCTTCCTTAAAGCTCTCATAGTCATATATTAATGGCTACAAATCTGACATATAAAAGATGAGTAAAATCAAAGCCTTACCCTTTGGATTTTGTTTTGTGTCTTTATCATACTGTAAGCTTTCCACTTCACTTTCTGTTGCATCATCTTTTGTTGGAGGTGACTGGTTGTGAGGCGGAGCAGGGGACACACTTGGTGATTTTGGCACAGTAGGTGTCTTTTCCTTTATAGGGGTTAAAACTCTCTTCTTTGAATGTTCTGGTTCATGTTCATTCTGGGTTTTTAATTCAATTAAAGACTAAAAACAATTTTTAAATAAAGCAAAGTTTGCAAAGAACTTCCCTTCATAATCAAAAAACTTGATATTGCTTTTAAAAAAAAAACTTGCTTTCCCAGTTTGGATATTACTATTCTATTTTTCTTAATAATTTGTACATTTCCTTCCTTACAGCAGCTAGGACCAGCAAAAAGATGATGAACAGGAAGAATATATTATACCCAGAACTGAATATCAAAATGTACCCTAATTGATAAATAAGGTATTCTAGAAAAGCTGTCAGGCATGTATGTCCTTGGAATTATTATTCCTAACAAGACAGTATAATGCAGGTTTATATTCTTGAAAAGAAAAAACAGATATCTAGTATGATTTCTTTCACACATTTGCTCCACTCCCCTCTAAAACTAAGTGAGTCTATATCTTTTAAAATCTCACTGCAGTTTTTCTATGTCTAATTCACAATCTACAGGATACCAAAGTTGATGTGAGGTAGTAAAAAAGATGGAATGTACTGTTAACAACTGATAGCTAATCAAAACACTGTAATTGCACATTGCTGTTGCAAAAACTGGCTCAAGAAGAGTATAAATACTAAAAAGCACCAATGAACCAAGAACCTTATCTTTATTCAAGTTATGTCAACCAGAAAAGTATCATTAATGCAGATTCTCAGAAACTAGGTCTAAAAATGTTCTGTTTCACCAGAGTTCTTTTTCTATTGTGGTCACTGAATCTGAGGGGAACAATCGTTTCTACTGCATGAGATTGTTTCAAAAGGCTAACTCAGCTTTGGATAGTCATTTAAAAAAACACAGCAGTTGAAGCCACAGCAGTTTTCAGAAAGGCATTTTCTAAAATCCACTAAACCAAATCCACTGCCATCAAGTCAATTCTGACTCACAGCAACCCCACAAGACAAAGTAGAACTGTCCCATAAGGTTTCTAAGGCTATAAATCTTTACAGAAGCAGACTACCACATCTTTCTCCTGCAGAGCAACTGGTGGATATGAACCACTGATCTTTCAGTTAGTAGCCAAGTGCTTTAACTACTATGACACTATGGCTCCTCCTTTCGAGTATCATATAACTTATTTCACTAATTAAGAGTAATAAATACTTTATCATGCTAGATAACTCTTCTGAAGTTCAACTTCTGTGAGTAATCAGGAGCAAGACTGGAAAAACTGTTCAGAGAGGTGGGGATGGGGGGAAGGAGGGCTACTACTTGCCTGGGCATCTATGCCTTCTCTCTGGAGAGCCACTGACACTCCCACAGTTGGGGCCAGCTCCACAGGAATAGGTGCAAGCTTTTGTTTGGCTCGGTTTGGTGGGTCAAGGGTAAAAGCACCCTCAACTGTGACTGGCTGGTAGTTGATTTCTGTACTGCCCTTCTTGAGTAATCCAGTTAATGGTATTTCTGTGCTTCCAAGTGACTGGTCTCCGCAACAGAGATGGATCTATTACGAATGGAAAAAAAATAAAAATAGTGTTTTCTATTTTCTTCTCTCTCCCAAATACAGAAAATCAATAAAGTTATAAAATGATTCATTAAAAGGAAAAAATTATGCAGGGAACCTCATGACTGCAATGACTAAATATTAGATCCTTATATATAATTGTTAATACTAGTGATAAAACACAGTTTACTAGTCTCTTAATAATGAATCTGTTACTTCATTTTCAATTTTTCTTTACTATATACTCATCACCTTTTTCTCTTTTTTGTCCTATGGTTATCTTAGTATCTTATATACTACCATGCCCACCAATTGTCTGTCAGTTTGCAATACTGTGGTGACTTGTGTATTGCTGTGAGGCTAGAAGCTACGCCACCAGCAATTCAAATACCAACATGGTCACCCATGGTGGACAGATTTCAGCAGAGGTTCCAGACAAAGGCAGACTGAGAAGAAGGTGGGGGCCATCTATTCCTGAAAAAACTGGCCACTGAAAACATTAGAATAGCAGTGAAATACTATCTGATATATTACTGGACACCTTTATGAATAACTGTGAGATATAGTTTGATACAGTGTCAAGTTGAGTCACTGAGGTTGGAAGGCACTCAAAATATGACTAGAGAAGAGCTGCCTCCCAAAAGTACAACTGATTTGATGTGGATGGAATGAAGCTTTTGGGACCCTGTGTGTGTAATGAAGCACAACTCAAAATGGGAAGAATCAGCTGCAAATAATAATAATAATCCATCAATAATCACAACATGGAATGTATGAAAGCATCAATCCACGAAAAATGAAAGTTCCGAAAAACAAAATGGGGTGCATAAAGATCGATATATTAGGTACTAGTGAGCTGAAATGGACTGGTTTTGGCCATTATGAATCAGACAATCACATGGTCAACTAAGCCAGGAATGACAAATTGAAGAGGAATGGAGTTGCATTCATCATCAAGAAGAACATCTCAAGATCAATCCTGAAGTACAATGCTGTCTGTAATAGGATAATATCCATACACTCACAAGGAAGACCAGTTGTATTGGTTATCTAGTGCCACTCTAACAGAAAAATACCACAAATGGGTAGATTTAACACACAGGGATTTATTCTCTTGCAGTTTAGGAGGATATAAGTCTGAATTCAAAGTGCAAGTTCTGGGGGCTGGGGAGAGACCCTTCCACCTTGGGCTTCAGCTTTGCCTCCTGCTCCCAGCCCACTGAAGCTGGAAGCATCTCAACTCAGACAGCCACTGGCTGCTGAGGCTGACAAACCCAAGGTCAACAAGTAAAATGGCACAGTCCCAAAATTATCAAGCAACACGGGAGGGCACTAGTTCAAGTCCAGAAATAGTCTCAAGGTCGGGAGACAACAAAGCAGGCCACTGAGGAAGACTCAGCTAAATGCAGGATCCAGATGTGCCAAAAAGCTAAGAAACTTTTCTTAAAGCTTTTTCTTATATACTAGAAGCAGAACACTTCCCTAAAGCAGCTATTCACCTGCTCACAGTAGACTCCATTATGGAGGCTAATGTCCAGTTTCATCATGGGGAGTAACTACATCCAGCTGCCCAGCCCTTCAAAACCAAGCCCAGCTAAGCTGACACATAACCTTAACTACCACACCAGTTAATACTGTTGTTGTTGTTGTTATGTGCCATCGAGTCAGCCCCGACTCATAGTGACCCTCTCCTTGGGTTTCCAAGGCAGTATCACTACAGAAGTTGTTGTTGTTGTTGTTAAGTGCCGCTGAGTCGTTTCCGACTCATAGCAACCCCATGCACAGCAGAACGAAACACTGCCCAATCTCGCGCCAGCCCCACAGTCCCTGCTATACTTGAGCCCATCATCGCAGCCACCGTGTCAATCCATCTCGTTGAAGGCCTCCCCCTCTTTCATCGACCCTCCACCCTACCAAGCATGACATCCTTCTCCAGGGAATGGTCCCTTCTTACAACATAACCAAAATGTTGTTGTTGTTG
>NW_006921673.1:6699888-6724550 GCF_000298275.1 Orycteropus afer afer | reverse complement strand
AAAAAAAAAAAAGAGTAGAACAACAGATTTCAAAGGGTGGCTTGAGAAGACAAAGGAAAGTACTATAATGAAATGTGCAAACACCTGGAGCTAGAAAACCAAAAGGGAAAAACACACTCAGGATTTCTCAAGCCAAAAGAACTGAAGAAAAATTTCAGGCCTTGAGTTACATGCAATATTGAAGCATTCTATGAACGAAATATTGAATGATGCAGGTAACATTAAAGGAAGATGGAAGGAATACAGAGTCACTGTACTAAAAAGAATTGTCCATGTCTATGTCCAACTATTTCAGGAGGTACCATATGATCAAGAATTAATGGTATTGAAAGAAGTCCAAGCTGCCATGAAGAATTGGTGAAAAACAAGGCTCCAGGAACTGATAGACCACCCACTGAGATATTTCAACAAACAGATGTAGCACTGGAGGCACTTATTTGTCTATGCCAAGAAATTTGGAAGACAGCTACCTGGGCAACTGATTTGGAAGATAACTATATTTGTGCCCATTCAAAATAAAGGCAATCCAACAGAATATGGAAATTATTGAACAGGATCATTAATATCACACACAAGTAAAATTTTGCTGAAGATAATTCAAAACCAGTTGCAGCAGTATATTGACAGGGAACTTCCAGAAATGCAAACTGGATTCAGAAGAAGATGTGGAACAAGGGATATCATTGCTGAAGTTAGATGGATCTTAGCTGAAAGTAAAGAATACCAGAAAGATGTCTATCTACCTGTTTTATTGACTATGCAAAGGCATTTGACTGTGTGGATCATAACAAACTATGGTAACACTGCAAAGAATGGGAATTCCAGAATACTTAATTGTGCTCATGATGAACCTTTACACAGACCAAGAGGCTGTTATTCAAACACAACAAGGGGATACCATATGGTTTAAATCAGGAAGGGTATATACATCAGGGTTGTATCCTTTCACCATACTTATTCCATCTTTACACTGAGCAAATAATCCTAGATGCTGGACTACATAAAAAAGAACATGGCATCAGGACTGGAGGAAGACTCATTAACAACCTGCTGTATGCAGATGACACAACCTTGCTTGCTGAGAATGAGGATGGCCCGAAGAAGATTAAAAACTACAATCTTCAGTATGAATTATACCTCAAAATAAAGGAAACGAAAATCCTCACATGTGGACATATAAGCAATATCATGAAAAATGGAGAAAACATTGAAGTTGCCAGGGATTTTATTTTACTTAGATCCACAGTCAACATCCATGGAAGCAGCAGTCAGGAAATGAGACATACTGCACTGGGCAAATATGCTGCAAAAAACCTCTTTAAAGTGATAAAGAGCAAAGATGACTCTCTGAAGACTAAGGTGCACCTGACCCAAGCAATGGTATTTTCAATCACCTCATATGCATGTGAAAGCTGAACAATGAATAAACAAAACCAAAGAGTTGATGCCTTTGAAATGTGGTGTTGGGAAACAATACGGAAAATACCATGGACTGCCAGAAGAATGAACAATGCTGTCCTGGAAGAAGTGTAGCTGGAATACTTCTTGGAAGCGAGAATGGACAGACTTCATCTCCCCTACTTCAGTCATGTTGTCAAAAGGGACCATTCCCTGGAGAAGGATAACATTCTTGGTAAAGTAGAGAGTCAGCGAAGAAAGTATAGACCCTTCTTTAGTGGACTGAAACAGTGGCTGCAACTATGGGCTCAAATATACCGAGGACTGTAAGGATGCCACAGGACTGGGCAGTGTTTTGCTCTACTGTACATAGGGTCACTGTGAGTAGTCAGAGATAACTCAACTTCACTTAACAATACTACCATACACATGGAAACTGTGTAACAAAAACAGTAAATCAGTAAATTAGCTTTTATATATCTGCGCACTTAATTGAAAAAGTATACTTTACCCATACTAAAATTTAAATTAGTTAATAGGTTATTTTTAACAACTTTGGCACACAAATTGAATTGCAAAAGAAAATAAAAATATATATTAAAATGCATCAAAAGGATAGACAGTAAAATAATGTATTCTCTGTCATCAACTAGGGGCCAAAAAGCAAACTCAAATTTCTTGAAATAATCTGAGAAACTGTAGACTGTATGCTGGAAGCAAAATCCTTATGACTTTTACACAGGAAAAAAAAAATCGTCATTGAGTGCACTGCAACTCACAGTGACCTCATAGGAGAGAGAACTGCCCCATGGGGTTTACAAGGCTGTAAATCTTTACAAAAGCAGGTTGCCACATCTTTGTCCCATGGAGCACCTAGTTGCTTCAAACAGTGAACCTTTCAGTATGCAGTGAAGCGCTGAAATATGGGGCCACCAGGGCTCCTAACTTACACAGAACACACATATAAAGACAACTGAATTGTTTCAATTATTAGTCTGCTAAGGGAGCTCTAGCGGTGTAGTGCATAAGGCATTTGGCTGCTAACCAGAAAGTCAGTGGTTCAAATCCACAATCTACTCCATGGGAGGACGATGAAGCAATCTACTTCCATAAAGATTTACAGTATTGGAAACCCAATGGGGGTCACTATGAGTTGGAATTAACTTGATGGCAGTGAGTATTGTCTGCTATTAAAAAAATACAGACATCAGTGAATAAGAATAATTAAAAAGTACTTAGGCCAAAGCTCTTTTAAAATTCTTGTACATTACAAATTGATTACGCTAAAAAAAAATCAAACCTATGGATTTTTGTACTTTTCTAACCTCACTGTATATCCTATCAATCATTCTTACATTCAATAAGTACTATGGAATATAGAGGGAATAAATGGAGTGCATAATCTGTAGATGAAGAGTTAAGTTCAAGAAAAAAATATGTGAGGAGATTGGGGACACTGAATAGAAGCAGTCAGTCAATCAAAGGAGAAGAGAAGTAGTCATTCAAAGGAATACTGTGCACAAACGTCAGGAGGTGAGAGGAAGTATGGTACATTGTAGGAACTTCAAAGTGCATTTCCCTTTAATCAGATAGCACACAAATTCAAAATTCAGGTGATACCTCACCTAAATAGTTCAGTGCTGTTGCTGAACCTTCTATTTCACTGAATTTTAATTACCTGTTTACTTAGCTATCTTCCTCACTGCATCATAAACTCCAAACAAGAGTTTCAATCCAAATGGGCAAAAATTACACCTACATACTATCGAATATAGTGTCTGATATACAGCACAATAAATACTTGTTGAAAGAAGAAAATATGGCAAGAGTTTAGAGAGATCAGGTGAAGAAAGGCAAGTGATCAAGCTGGAGATCATCTCACACAAAATATAACTTCAAAAGAAAGTTGGCAAACTTCAGATCCAACTCTGTTTCTGTTATTAAGACACTATTTGACAGAGAATTGACTCAAGAGGGCCAATAAGGATATTAAATAATAAGGTTATGAATAATAAATACAACTAACAGCAAGAAAAAATCTTTGGTTTTTGTTCTTTTAAAGATAAATTATTGAATTCCTAAAACAAGACCCAAACACTTCCACAGACATATCTTTAAAAAATAAACACAGGCAATATTGAATTCCTCCTCCTTCTTCCAGATACCTAAGGATACTTTTTTAAAAACTACAACAGAAAACAAAGCAGTGGGTTGTTCTTTGTTTAAATAGAAAACTAATACCTCAAACACTTTTTTTAGTCTCCATTTTAACAAAAATATTAAATGCATTTAACATTTTAAACACAGTCCTGAAAAATAATTCAGTGGATCAAGCTTACTTTAGAAACAACAGAACCTCAAATTATTTTATTTTATTCACCCCTTAAAACACTTTGAATATTTCCCTCTTTTTTTGCTTTTCAGACATTTTATATATAAAACTCAATGTTTAATGGTAAAAGGAGTGGAATGTACTGTTAATAACCGATACCTAATCATAAGTTCCAGATTCCCCCTTTTGACAAATACAGAAGAATATAGCTCTCGATATATGCTAAATACTATTCTTGCCCCTTCTTACAGTAAAACTTTGGTAAACTCAGCATTTATATAAGCAATAAGCCATCATTCTATAAAAATATTTTTAGCTGTATGAAAAGTGAATTTACTCTGTAAATCTTCACCCAAATCCTAATTAAAAAAAATATATATATTTTTAGCTCTAATGCCAGCAGTGACAGCATGAAGGGAAACCTATAACTTAAATTTAATGTTACTAAATATGATACTTTTCATGGCTCAAAACAAAATATTTTTATGATTTAAATATCCATCTGAATCAAACTAATAAAGTCAATCTTTTTGGTAAGGATTAATGTGTTATATATACAATAAAAGAATTCTGCTTATTTCCTGCTTGTCATCATTTTATAGTCTTTACTAGATAACTTGGATTCAGCAGAACCACCTCTAAAATTTAGTTCTACTAAAATTTCCAATTGCCTCTCTTCATCCTCTGTCCCAAATATACGCAAAGTCTAATTACTGAGACGACTATAAACAAATGACTACTTTAGTCTGGATTTCACCATTCTATTTTAATATGATTCGAAGCAATTTTAATAAAAGATAGAACAGTAATATTCACTATATGAGTTTACTTTTAAAATAGAGTCTAGTTTTAAAATTGCTTATAAAAAAATACTCTCATTCCAGGGCAGGTTTTAGAAAGTTGCCTCATCTCTTTTGATAGCAATGAAGTGTATAAATATAAAAGTGTGATATACGTGCCCATGGCTATTATCTCCACTAGCACTAATCAAACTTTGACTGTGCCAACAGCTCTGGGATCAAGGCACAGTTTTATGAAGGCCTGAAAACTGATATACTTTTTTATCAATAACTGGGAAATTGTATTTTCTTAAATCGTAAAGTAACTATGATGCCAGTGACTTTACTGAGGATAATCCTTTAAAAATGGAAAGATAGGGTGTTTAAGATGACTTACACTATGGAAATAGGACATAATTTACATACCTCATTGATGTTTAAAAATTATGTATAATAATAATTTTTAAAAAATTGTTATAATACTCACCTGAAGTTTAGACTGAAGAGTCAGGTAAATACGAAGAACTTCTACACTGCTGCGTATGCGAACAGATGCTCTCTCTGGCTCAAAGTTTGGGTTGATCAAATCATTGAAGGGTTCATTTGTAACATCATTCCCCAGTAAAGAATAGTAAAAGAAAAACTCAGGTTGTCTTTCTGGAAGTTTCATGGTACATGGAATTAACTAAACATTCAAGAGAAAGGAAAAAATATTATTTTCTTAACCAATAAAAGTACTTAGTAGGTCTGATAAACTCTAAAAACATTTGCTAAAATCTTGATTTTTTTTTATTGAAGTTTTTAAAATTAACACTGAAATAAAACTTCCATATATCTAGTAACCAAATTACAAATTCAATTAATTTTTGAAAGTTTGTCTTAGAAAAATTTTTATTTCATCCAACTTGTTCTTGAATCAAGGAGCTCTGCTGGTGTAGTGTAGAATTTAGCTGAAAACCAAAAGGTGAGTGGTTTGAACCCACCAGCTGCTCCGCTGAAGAAAGATGAGGCAGTCTGCTTCTGTAAAGATTTATAGCCTTGGAAACCCAATGGGGATTGCTATGAGTCAAAATTGACTTGACAGCAGTGAGTATGATTTGGTTTGGTCCTTGAATCAAAAAAGCTGAAGAGTGTTGGGAAAGAAACCAGTCAAACATTCTAAACTGAGTTTTCCTTATTTTCCATATTTATTTCACCTACTTCTTACACTTTCGTCAGAGACTTTACTACATAGATAAGGTTTTATAAAAAAATTCTTAGCCAAGAGCATTTAATACTATCTTGATCTGTTGTTGTTGTTGTTGTTGTTTTGCCGTCGAGTCGGCCCCGACTCATAGCGACCCCTCCTTGGGTTTCCGAGGCAGTATCACTACGGAAGTAGGATTGCCCAACCTTCCTTCCGAGGAGTGGCTGGTGGGTAGGCAAAAAAATTATTAGTTATTCTATATTATTTCTGAGGAGTGTAATTCAAAGAGACTTTTATTTTCTTCCATTATCAGGAAAGCCTAAAAATCTTAGGAAATAAAGATAACTCTTATGTATTTCACAGTACATTTAATTATAAATAATTCCCACTTTTGGAGATTCTTTTAAAAATCTTTCATTATCCTGGGATTTAGAGATTTTCTTTTACCCTTTGTTTTCAATATGTTAAAAAAAAAAAAAGGGAAATAAAATCATCACCACTCAGTCTTCTCACTTCAAACTCATTTCTCCTCACTACTACAAATTTACAGTATCATGCCATAAATCACTGCTTGGCATCTGAAGAATTTGTTTGTTTGTTTATTGCTAGGTATTTTTACACACCGCCTTTGACTTGACTGAGAAAAAAAAAATTAAATGACTAATTTTTAAAATTGTTGGCTTGTCTATAAAAAATAAACGAAGAAACAGGAAGCAATATTAAAGGATAAATGGTGTATTTAGCATTTAATTTTTAATGGAGATAGCAAAGAGCCTATCACAAAGATATGTCCCACCAAGTCACCCTGCATTACAAAGATATATTAGTTTTAATTATGTAAGCAACAGGTCAATTATCTATAGCAAGCTTTACCATCAAATGTCATGTCTCACATACAAGGTAGGCAAATATTATGTGCTAAGTACTTTACTTGTATTATCTCACTCACCATGCATATCTGCAAACCTGGCAGTATCATGATTATACAATTGAGAAATACCAAACTTCAGAAAGGTTAAGTAATATGTCTAAATTAAAAGAGAAGGAAATATTGAAAATGAGATCCCAACTCATATATCCATCTTATTCCAAACACCAAAGAAGGCAACAATACTTAATATGGGAACAGTAGCATGGAACATGACCCTGTCATCAGAAACACTTAGGTCACTTGTTAGGTATAAAACCTCCCTAAGACTCAGTTTTCTCATCAAGAAAATAGAAATAACAATCCCCTAAAGTTTTGTGAGATTAAATGCAATACATGCAAAGTACTTAGCATAAGACGTATTACACATAAAACATGGTAAATGATAAATACATATTAACAATTATGCCACGTTTTCCAAGGAGTCAAAAATTATAAAAAATAAAATGGCAATTTATAATGCCTTGCAAATATGTTAAAAAGTACAGTTAAAAAATATAGACTCTTAATTATATGAAATGTAGACAACAGTGTTCTGATGTGATTAATAAAAAAAATAAATATAGTGGACAGCTACCAAACCAAAATGACATATTAAGCTGGGACAGTCTACCAGCAGAATTTTATGAAGAGAAAGAAATTAATGGACAAAAACAAAAGTTGACATATAAAGTATAAATAAAGAAGTGACAGTACCAAATTAGGAGAGGAAGAAAAAGTGCTCCAAGAACACATACATAAAGTGCTTTTTCCAATACACATGAATTCAGTGTGGCAAATTAAATTAAATTAAATCAAATTAAATTTCCTGAGAAAAATCTTTACCTGATAAACTGGTAAGTCAAGTAAAAATGAGGTCACTAATCATATGCCAAAAGTCTTGATGGCACAGTGGCTAAGCTCTCGGCTGCTAACTAAAAGGTTGTCTAGGTTCAAATGTACCAGCTGCTCCACTGGAAAAAGATGCCTCAGTCCGCTTCCATAAAGATTACAGCCTTGGCAACCCTATAGAACAGTGCTATTCTGTCCTATAGTGTCACTATGAGGTGGAATTGACTCAAGGGCAATGGGTTATTTGCCAGGGGCCTGTGAGCTTCCCTGCCAAGACTGAGTGAGCGTGCCAAGACTGCAACGCCTTGCCTGTTCTTTTAACCAGGTGTTTCCCAGGGTTGTTGATGCAGATGGTAACCTTGAGAGGTAAGATAATATGTCTTCTGGGACAAAGACCAGACCTGTTCATTGCTTACAATAAAAGTGTTGGACTCCCCAAGTTCAGTGTTTCACAGCTACAATACAAACCCACCACCTGTGAGCAACCACCTGGGTGTCTCTATGAAGTCCCCATGAGACTTGGTGGTAAGAGGAACTAAAGGAAATATGCTGATATTCACACTGTTTGCTGTGCCAAGAGTAACGAAGTCCTGTCTCTAACCCAAGAATGCCACATGTTCTGACAGAATTCATGAAACAAAACAGGCTGTCTTATTAGCTTATAGAGTAAACCTAATCCCAGACCCAATGGCCATTAAAATATTACTGAGAGAGTGTGCTCCGCATATTATAAGTTTCTCCCAAAAGTTATTCAATACTTAAAATGAAACACTTTCCTTTCATGCTAGTCTTCAAAATGCCACAAGGGAAAATAACACTTTCTTACAATCATTCTTCTAAATCCTGACAAATTTAATTTATTCTCTAACTATCACTACCCAAGATCATCCAAATCTGGGTCCTATTTTGTCCGTCCCCCCCCCCGCCCACAGAAATGAAAAATGCTTTCTGGTATGAAAGAAAACATTTTCCAAAATGAATTTTTAGAAGTGAAAAAAATCTACTTGCTAAACTTTTTAATAATTAAAATTAAAAAGTAGAATTTTTTAAAAAATAGCTTTGAAATTCTTTATAAATCAAAAGGTAAAAGTCTCACCTGCTCCAGCTGGGTGGCAAATGCTATGGTCACTGACATAATGAAGGAGTCAGTACAATACTCTGCTGGTCCAATCTGATGGTAGCCTCCCTCCTCATTCAGCACTGCCACAATGTCTTTGGGGTCAAGTCCAAACAGGCTGGCAGGTACTTAAGAGAGTAAAACATTAATGAAACTACATTGTAATTTGGCATAATCCGCTACAAGATTTTTAAAAGCTAATTAATAGTTGATACACTTCCATTTGCTTGGCAGTTTTCATGGTCACTATTATTATCTTAGTCAGGTTTCTTATTTTCTACACATTGTCCAAATAACCCTTATTTAATCAACATTTTCTTTCTATACAAGAAAGCCAAATTCTGAAATAAGATAAATCACTTTTAAACTTCAATTTAATAAACTATATAAGAAAGGCATTCAGTACAAATTACCCAAAGGAAATGAATCTAAACTGGGAACTGAAGAAGCAACAAGATTTGGCTAAGAAAAGAAAGGTGCTTGAATAGAAAATGGGAAAGTGAAATGTGAGTGTTCCAAGCAGAACAGTATGTACAAAGACTCAGAAGATAGAAAACAAAAGTGTTAAAAGCTTGTAAGCAGCCATCTAAGATGCAACTATCAGTCTCTCCACACCTAGTGCGAAGAAGAGAGAAGAAAATCAAAGACGTACAGTAAGGAACTAGTGGACCATGGGAACCTCAGCATCTATGACCTTGAGACCAGAAGAACTATACCTGCCAATGCCAACAACTCTAAAAGGGATCAAAATTGGAGATCCTGAGTAGAATGGGAGCAAATGTGGAACAAAACTCAAAATCATAAAAAAAGACCAAGCTTACTCGCCTGATAGAGACTAGCAGACCCTACAAGACTATGGCCCTTAGTCATTCTTCAGGCCTAGAAATGTACTCATTCACATGGTTCAACCTTCAGCCAAACAACAAACAGACCTGTGAGGTAAACAATAACACCAAAGAGGTAAAACTCCTTAGAACAATCAACCATAAGAGATCAAAAGGGCAGCATTTGCCCAGGGATAAAGCTCAGAAGGCAAAAATGAATAGGAAAGGACAAAGGAAAATTGTGGGATTGTAAACAATGTCAGAAAACGAAATGTGTATGAATTGTTGAATCGAAAACCAATTTGCTCTGTAACATTCAACCAAATCACAGTAAGTTTAAAAATATAAAAAACGTGGTTAAAGAATTGAAACAGATGTGGAGTGCTGGATCATACAGCAAAGTCAGACGTATAGGAGGATGTGATAGTTAGGGAGAAGTCAGATCAAAAAAGTTCTTCCAGAATGCATGTTGAAACATTTGGATAGTTTTCTAATAAAGGAAAATCATGAAACAATTCTGAGAAAAAAAATAAACCCACTGCCATCAAGTCGATTCTGACTCATAGCAACCCTACAGAACAGAGTAGAACTGCCCCATAGCATTTCCAAGACTGTCAATCTTTATGGAAGCAGACTGCCTCATCTTTCTCCCACGGAACAGCTGGTCAGTTTGAACTATGGACCTCCTGGTTAGCAGTCAAATACCTTAACCAATGTGCTACCAGAGCTCCATCACTTTAAGAAGTAAAGCAATATAATCATATAAGCTCAGTGTGAAGGGACTCAGAGGGACAAGGGTTCTTCAAATTGGTTAAACACATAGATACACACACATAACCAAAACAGCAGACCATATCCAGCATTGGGGAAAATGCAGGAAAGCGGGTATTCTCGATACTGCCAAGTATAGACTACTACAACTTTTTGGAGATGATGTGTCAGAGATTATCAAATTTTATATATGCATATCCTAAAACCAAGCAATCTCTCTTCTCATAGTTAATCCTAAAGAGATAACATGCTTACTATAGCATTGGCTGAAAATAGTATAATGATTAAGAGCAAAGATTGCTGAGTCACAGAGAGGTTCCAATCCCAGGTCTGCTATTCAACTAGTGAAGCTGAATAGAAAAATTACATGACCTCCTTTAATCTCCATTTTTCTTCTATGGAACTTCTTATAGAGCTGTGAGATTAAATTAAATAACAAAAGTAAAGAACTTTGGACAGTATCCAACACATTAAAGCACATTAATAAGGGTAGCCATTGTATAGTAATGCAATAGGGCTTAGACATTAATATTACTGGCAGGTTTCTCACTGCTGGGGAAAGAAGATACATGTATGGAAAGGGAGAAAACTAGAATGAATCTTGTGGTATAGGACTAAAACTGGAACTGCTGATGTGAATCCATGCTGTTCCATATATATGGATAAATACATAGATATAAAAGTGTATGTATATATACACAATTTTGAGTATATATGTGTATGTGTATACATGTAATATGTACATATGCATAGATATGTGTGTACACATACATGCACATATTCCCTAACTTTGTCCATTGACAGGTGCAATGCTGATATCCCAATAGCAACAAGCATACTTAGCAGCCAGATCTTGACTTCAAACATAACTCTTAACTAAAAGGAAGCAGAGTTTCTTGGAGAAATGTGTGAATTCAGGGTGGATCCAGGGAAAGTAAAGATGAGCCTGGAACATGTTCTTGTCCCAGTAGCAACAAGCATACCTAGCACCCAGACCTTGACTTCAAACATAACTCTGAACTAAAAGGAAGCAGAACTTCTTAAAGAAATAGTTGAATCCAGGGTGGATCCAAGGAAAGTAAAGATGAGCCTGGAACATGTTCTTGTGTCAGAAAGCAAGAAAAGGTCAAAGAATGATCAGAACAGTCAAAACAAACCAGAAGCAGCTTGAAACGGCTCCTGCTGGCCAAATCTGGGACAAATAAATTATGACTGTTAATCCACTAACAGAAAGAGAAAACTATGAGTCCATACTGATATAAATAAATGAACAAATTGTAGGTTGGATAAGAATGGAATATTTTCATAATACTTCCCCACAAAACACTTCTAAATTACCAAAAAAACAGATGTATAATTGAGAAGACTGACACACCTTAATCAAGTGATTAAAGTAAACATCATCAGTAATGGGACAAATCAAAATTGTTCAGCACCTAACAGAATGCAATGAGAAGAGTATACTATCACTTCCATGAGATTTCTGTCAGAGGTACATAACTCCAATCTAATGTCAGACAAACCCAAGTCAAGGGACAGTCTAGAAAATCACTGTCCTATAATCTTCAAAAAGTTCAAATATGAAAAAACTGAGGATTTGTTTCAGTCTGAAGGAGAATCGAACCAAACTAAAACTAAATCCATTGTCATCGGGTCGACTCCAACTCAGAACAACCCTACCAAAAGGGAAATCTAGAGACATAAAAACTAAATGCCACACCTCATTCTAAACAAGATACTTCTGCTACAAAAGGTATGAGGACAACTGGTGAAACCTGAATAGGATTAGGTAATAGCAATGCATCAATGTTATATTAATGTATTGTCAACATTAACTTTAAAGACTGTATCATGATTATTTAGCACATCCTTTATTCCTATGAAATAAACAGGCAAGCATGCAGGTACCCTGTTGTTGTTAGGTGTCACCAAATCAGCCCCTTGACTGATGGTGACCTCATGTACAATGCAGGGCCCAGCCCAGCACCATCCCCATGAATGGTTGTGGATCAAACCATTATGATCCACAGGGTTTTCATAGGCTGATTTTTCAGAAGTAGACTCACCAGGCCTTTCTTGCTAGGCCATTTTAGTCTAGAAGCTCCAGGGAAACTTGTTCAGTATCACAGTACCACATAAGCCTCCACTGACAAATGGGTGGTGGTTGCAGGTGAAGTACACTAGCAAGGAATTGAACCCTGGTCTATCCTCATGAAAGGTGAGAATTCTACCACTGAACCACCAATGCCTTCTATACAAATACTATAGGTAGGCAAATTACTCTCAAAATGGTCCAGGTGAAAAAAAAATTCTTCTTTATAATATACTTCTAACTTTTCTGTACGTTTTGTGATTGTTTCATAACAGAAACAAATTATAGATAAGTTTTTAACTAAAAAAAATAATAATAAAGGCTCTAGAATCTGACTTCTGAGTTCTTATCGCCTAGCTTCATTACTTACAATTTACAGCATCTTGGCAAAATACAACAATTCTGATATTTAGTTTTCCCATCTCTTGAGTTTATGGTGCCTACAAGCCATCCAAATGAAGATGTTCAGGAGGCAGGTGGATATTTGGGTCTGAAGGCCTGGGTGGGGGGTCTTTGACATACAAAGAGTATAAATGAAGCCAAGGGAATAGGTAAGATCACATGGGAAGACTGTATACAGAATGAGAGAAGACATCTCTTTAATATTTAAAGGCTAGGAAGAGGAAGAAAATATCTAAATGTTACAAAGAACTGGCCAGAGAAGTTAAAGGAAAAACAGCTTTTGTTAAAATTCTGAATTACAATTTCCATAATCCCAAACTCTAGAAGGCAACTACCAATTTACAATTAAACTTTGGGGACAAGACACTAATTTGTAAATACACTACTCTCAACTAAAAATACATGTGCCCTGAGAACCAGTGTTTTAAATGTTAATTTTACATATAATTCCAAGACATTACATTCAACTTGACTGAAACATAGCAGAATACCAATTATATTATTTCAATTTCACTATTTGTTTTTATCTGAAAGTGCTTATTTCTAGAAGAAATATATCTTCATCCTCCACATAAAAGAAAATATCATTTTATCCAAGTGAAAACTGCAACACCAAATATTTAAAAAGAAGTATGAAGTGTTTTTAAAAAACTACAGTTGAGTTAATAAACACAAAACAATCCAAGAATTTTAGGCTTTCATATACTCATTCTAAGACAAAAGTTTCCTAAGTAGTGATTTTTAAAAATACAAAATTCTGCTTTTTTCTGCTATATGTCAAATGAACTAAATGAAATGAGATTAAATTGCTAATGTAAACAACAGCTAAAAGCAACAGTTTTACATGTGTAACAATGTCACAATTATTTCTCTGATGCACTAGAACAAAATCAGCTTTGACACCTGTATATATTTCCCTATAATAGTCCCCCATTCTAAAGGTCTAATTCAAAACTGGAACTTCCCAGAGAAATGTCCTTAGAGATGATGCACAAACCTTTTCCATCTCGAGGGGGTGCTCCTTTTGCTTTAAAACTATCTGCTGGTGCTTTTGTGTCTGTTTCCAAAGCAATGCTTATCTGTATTTCAGACTTGAACTTGGTATATTTATTACTCAGTAATTGGTACCATTTTGGTGGCTAGAGAATAACAATAACAACACATCTTAATAGTTAAAACAAAGTAAAAGTATTGGGAAATGTTCTATATTATTCCAATTAGATTTCCTATAATATATCAGTACTTGCCTCTTTTTTAAAATTTTTCCCACATTTTCTGCAAGACATTAATCCTAATTTGGAAGCCTTTAATCGAATTTCCCTTTGAAAAAATTAAGTACACAAGTTTAGATTGTCTTCCTTGCTTCCACTCCTAAGCTTCTACAGGTAGATTAAAGGGAAGAAAGCAAATATATTTTTTACCTTTAGCCCTGAATCCTCAATCTCACTTTATCCCTATTTAAAAAAAAAAAAAAAACTACCAATTTTCAGTTTTCCTAATTTCTACTTTTTCACACATCCTATTATACCTCTTCTGCTGGACATATTTCCATTTTGTTCTACATATATCAAATAAAAGGAAAATAAAAGCTTAGTGTTTATAAAAACAGTAATACAATAATATAGTAAATGTCTAATGGTACAATTTTCAGTTATAAACCATACACTTGATTGATTTTAAAACATGAAGGCCTTCTTATAGAATGAAGTATAAATTACCTCAATATTCTCCCAGAGACACTGGCTAACAGAGATAAGTTAGATCAGACTTAAATGGCCGTGGTGAAAACTCTGGCTTTACCATTAGGGCAATGGGAAAACATTAAGGAGGATTTCTTTCTTTTTTCTTTTTTTGGAGGAAGGATGGAGGGAATATATACACAACATAAATGTGTTTCACTAAATTCACTTGTTTTGACTACTATGTAAGGAATTCAGAAAGCAGAAACCAGGGAGACTAGTTAGAAGGCTATACTGATAACCAAAGAGAAAATAATAGTGATTTAGGATGGGGTGGCAGCTGTGAAAATGCAAAGTAGTGAATGGATCATGAGGAAACAAACCAACTGGAAAGGGTGACTACAGAAGCAGGACAAGGGAGGTTTTCAAGGAAGACTTCCATATTTCTAGCTTGCAAAACTGGAAGGACAGTGGTTACAATTCATCAAAGGAAATACTCCTTTTCTTTGAAAGGAAAGCTCAGGAACTGCATACATTGAGCTTGAGGTAATATGAACACGGACACAGGTTTAGGCTTAGACGGAAGTTTTTGAGAAAGATAGTTCCAGATTAAAGGAATGATTTAAAAGTCAGAATTTTCTAAGCCAAAAATATACAAAATAAAATACAAGAATTGCCATATTGGCTCAAGTACATGATCTATCAGATTCAATATTCCATGTTTTTTCAATCAATCTAATTATCTCCTAAAAACAATCAACTAACATTATCATTTACAAAATGCCTTAAAGGGCAACAATACCTGCTTTGTTTCTTGAGCAGTTCTTAAGTCCAGAACAATGTAACCTATAGTTTCCTTGACTGAAGATAAAGGATCCAAGGCAAAACACTGGAGTTTAATAGGAGTACGTTGTAGCCTGGAACATAATTATGTAATGAATAAAATGCTTTTTGTTTAATATTGATTTAGCCTTCCATTAGCCTTTTTTCAAGTGTCTACTACTATCAAGTCAATTGCAGTTTTGTTGGATAAGCTGTTTTCACTCTGTATTTTCTGAAAAACTCTTCACCAGGAAGAGTCTGTCTACTTAAGTAATATATAAAACATGTCCAAGTTTTAGTCTTTATTGTCAATGAGGCTATCATGTAGTCAGTATTTCACAAATTTCTGTAATCACAGAAGTGCAAAGAACCCTTAATAGGCAAAAATTATCATAAATCCCTGGGATTAGTTTTAAATAAGTTTTCTGACATTGTTATAAATATATAAAACTACAAATATACATTATGTGCATAGAGCTTTTTTGTAACTATGAACCAAAACAAATTTAGGAACTAAATATCCTCGGAAGGAAGGTTGGGCAATCCTACTTCCGTAGTGATACTGCCTCAGAAACCCAAGGAGGGGTCGCTATGAGTCAGGGCCAACTCAACGGCAAACAACAACAACAAATATCATAAAACCATAAACTATTAAAATTTAAACAAACAATAAATTAATGCAACAAATGATAATGCCCCTAAAGGTGCTTACACAGTGAGTCGATTAGATTCTGCCATTACTCTTATCTACTGGAATCACTATGAAACCTGCACTTGGCACAAAATCACCATTTACATATTCAGTTTATCTGTGTTATTTTCTTAAGCCTCCACTAGAGTGGTTCCTCTTGGCACTGGTACAATTATAAATACAACCATAAATGCAGCACTAACCTCTCACAGCACCACCCTCAGGGGACATTCCAGAAGTCATTCAAAGGCAATACAAAATTGTTATATCCTCTAAGAATATACTACCTCTTCAAATAAATCCATGAACTAATATAGCAATAAAAGAAAATAAACTTCTACTTGCTTTCATTTTTCAAAAATTTCTATTTTGATTTGTTTTAGTACTGAGAAAGCACAAGTACTTAAGTGATTATGTATTTCTCAAGAAGGAAATTATTAATTTTTTAAAAAATTAAAATTTACCAATGTTCTTGCTAGCCTCTGGTCACAAGAGTTCATGAAATAATAAAATGCTTAAGAAGAAAATGTATTTTTAATTTTTTTTCAATAAAAAATTATCAATGTTCTTGCTAGCTTCTGGTCACAAGCGGTCTTGAAATGAATTTAATGCTATATATATATAATATATTATTATATATGATTAAATGTCTAAAGTTAAATATAAAATTAATTCAAAAAAACTAATGATTTTTATAACTTTTCACTTGACATCTTTATATATCATTGGCAAGGCAGGTAAAATATACAGTAAATGAATTAATAGAAATTACAACAGAAATTATAACAAATTCCAATCCATATTTAATATTAGATGGGCATCCTTACAGTACTTCCTATAGTCTCACACATTAGTCACAAAGAAAAAGCAGCTTAAGATCTGGAGCTAGACTGCCTGGATTCTACAACTATCCAGCTGAGTGACTAGAACAAGTTACTTAATCTCTTATGCCTCAGTTTCTTCATCTGCACTGTAGGGAAAATAATATCTACTTCATGGAGTTGTTCTGAAGTTTAAATGAGTTACTAATAATGTAAAGTGTTTTGAAAAATAAATGCTAGTATTATCACACCATAACTTATTAAGACAAATATAAACTTTTAACAGACTATAAAAAATGAATAATAAAGATGCTAGCTTAAATTAAAAATAATAGTCATATAACTCAGAAAGCAGGGTGAAAATGATTCCCCAACTCAAAAGAATGTAATTTACATCACTCAAACATACATGTAGAAACCTAAATTGGTGCTTTTATTTTTTTAATTTTTATTGTGATTTGGGTGAAAGTTTACAGAGCAAATTCATTTTCCATAGAGCAGTTCACATATACTGTCTCATGACATTGACTGCAATTTCCCACAATACAACAGCTCTCTTCCCACTTCCTCTCCATAGCTACCTCTTTTCTGTGTCATTCCCTCCATGCACTCCTGCCCACCAAGTTGCCTCCCTGTGTATACAAAGCCGTTCTATTCTCCCATGATTGATTTCTCCAAGAAGTATATCTACCTAACGTAAACATTCAGTTTATATGCCTGTCTTTTGTCTGGCTAAAGCCACAGCAGTAGGTTCAATTCCCGACTTGAAGGGCAGCTAGGGGCCATAGTGTCAGGGTTTCACCAGGCTCTATCAGACCAACAAACCTGGTCCCTTTTTTTTTTTTTTTTAATGATTTTGAGTTTTATTCTACATTGTTCTCCCACTTTACCCAGGATCTCCTACAGAGATCCTCCTCCAAGTGGTTGATAGTGGCAGCCGGGCACCATCTACTTCTTCTGGTCTCACAGTCATATAGGCTGAGGATAGCATGGTGGACCAGTTCCTTGGACTAATTGTTTCCATGGGACTTTGGTTTTCTTCATTCTTCTTCGCTCTGGACAGAGAGCCATCGTTGCATCCAGATGGCCAGCCGCTTGCAAGCTTTTAAGATCCCAGTCACTACTCACCAAAGTAGAATGTGGAACGATGATTTTGTGTAACAGGTTATGCCAATTGAGCTTAATGTCCCCTGCGACCATGGACCCGAGCCCACATGTCCAATTACTTGATCTCTCCAGGTAGCTGGCTGTGGCCAAGAAGTGACTACAACCTTCCCACTTGTCAGCTCTATTACATACCTAAAAATTCTTACAGAACATACAAATATACTTGTAGAAACATTGTCTTCCAACCATAGTCATGGACACACTCCCTATTACATAGACATACCTGTCTATCCATCTGTCCAACCGTGTATCAATTGTTGCTCTCACTGACAACACAGTACTATATGTGCAAAAGGCTTCATCTGTGTTGTCTGTACCACCCATGCACCTCTCTCTGTCTTCTCCTTCCTCAATGCCACCACGTTGATCACTCACATTTGGTACACTGCTCTTCCCTTCACCCAAACCTGAATTGGTGTATGTTTTTACTGTGCATATTCTCAAAAACAAAAAATATATAATTTTTAAAATGAAGAAAATAATGGTCACCTGTGCTGATGAAGTGCTTTCCTGTCAATTTCCCAAGCTAACTCAGTAGCAAATTCTGGCTGGTCAGTATGGTCCACAGGATCAGTAGCCAACTGTTCTCCATCAAACTTTGCTTCTACTACAAGCATATGCTTTGGACGTTTAGGGAAATGACGACCTGGAAGAGTGAGATTAGACAAATTAATTGGGAGTATGTAAAATTCAAATAGGATCATTTAGTGTGTGTTTTTAAAATTGACATGTTAAGGGTAGCTGCCTTATCATGTATTCCATAAACTACCCAAAAACATACTGCTACACACTCACATTCATAATTCATAAGAAAGATGAATCAAATATTAAGGAAACAGACTACTAAAAACATCTGGTGGAGAATAAGAGTTCCCAACCAAGACATTCACAAAGGAAACTCATTCATTCAGAAGTTTTTAGTTAGCATTTCAAATATTAGGAGGGTCACCTTTGGTGGACAGGTTTCAGGTGAGCTTCCAGACTAAGACAGCCTGGGTTGAACAACCTGGCAATCTACTTCTGAAAAAACTTGGCCAGTGAAAACCTTACGGATAGCAGAAAAAGACTGTTATAGTGTTGGAAGATGAGCCCTCAGCTTGGAAGGCATTCAAAATATGACTGGGGAAGAGCTTCTTCCTCAAAGTACAGCTGACTTTAATGACGTGGATGGAGAAAACCTCTCAGGACCTACTTTGCTGTTGTGGCACGACACAATGCAAAGAAACAGCAGCAAACACCCATTGATAATTTGGAAAATATGACGGTTTGTTTTATTTTTAAAACATATTAAGTATTAGTCAGTGCTAAGGCACTTGACTGCTAACCAGAAGTGACACTGCCTCAGAAACCCAAGGAGGGGTCACTATGAGTTGGGCTCAACGGCATATAACAACAACAACAAGTACGAGTCAAGGAAAATTTGAAGTTGTCAAAAATGAAACGGAATGTTTGAAGATAGATAATCCTAGGCATTACTGAGCTGAAAGGGACTGGAATTAGCCGTTTTGAATCAGAGACAGAAGACCAGTTAAAACGACTATTGTTCAAATTTACACACCAACCACTAAATGCCAATGATGAAGAAATTGAAAATTTTTACCAATTTTTATAGTCTGAAATTGACCAAACATGCAATCAAGAAGTACTGATAATTACTAGTGATTGGAATGTGAAAGTTAGACAATGAAGGGTGGTAGTTGGAAAATATGGCCTTGGTGATAGAAAGGATGTTGGAGATTACATGACAGCATTTTGCAAGACCAATGACCTATCATTCATTGCAAATACTGTTTTTCAACAACATCAACAGCCACTACACACATGGACGTAGCCAGATGGAATACACAAGAATCAAACTACTACATCTGTGAAAGAGACGATGAAGAAACTCAGTGTCATCAGTCAGAACAAAGCCAAAGGCCCACCGTGGAACAGACCTTCAACTGCTCATATGCAAGCTCAAGTTAAAGCTGAAGAAAATTTTAAAGAGTCCACAAGAGCAAAAGTACAACCTCAAGTACATCCCACTGGAATTTAGAGACCGTCTCAATAGATTTGATGCACTGAACACAATAAACAAAAGAAGACCAGACAAGTTGTGGGATAACATCAAGGACATCAAAATGAAAAACCAAAAGGTCATTAAAATGACAAGAAACAAAGAAAAACCAAAATGGACATCAGAAGAGACTCTGAAACTTGCTTTTGAATGTAGAATACCAAACAAATGGAAGAAATGATGATGTGAAAGAGTGAACAGGAGATTTAAAAGGGAGGCTCAAGAAGACAAAGTATTATAATGAAATAATGCAAAGACTTTGTGTTAGAAGACTAAAAGGGAAGAAAACCCTTGGCATTTCGAGCTAAAAGAACTGAAGAAGAAATTCAGGCCTCAAGTTACAATGTTGAAAGACTCTGTTAGTATATTGAACGACATAGGAAATATCAAAAGAATATAGAAGGAATACAGAGTCACTGTACAAAAAGATTGGTCAACATTCAACCATTTCAGGAGGTAGCACATTACCAAGAAAAGATGGTGATAAGGAAAAGTCCAAGCTACATTAAAGGAATTGGCAAAAATGAAGGCTCCAAGAATTGTCTGAATAGCAATTGAGATGCTTCAATAAGTGGACATAACACTGAAAGCACTTTCTCGTCTATGCCAAGAAATTTGGAAGACAGCTACCTGACCAAATGACTAGAAGAAATTCATATCTGTGCCCATTCAAAAGAAAGGCTATCTCACATAATGCAGAAATTATTAAATTAACATCATATGCAAGTAAAATTTTGCTGAAGGTAATTCAAAAACAGTTGCAGCAGTACCACAAGAAGAAACTGCCAGAAATTCAAGTTGTATTCAACAAAGGACATGGAAAGAGGGACATCAATGCTGATGTCAAATTGATCTTGGCTGAAAGCAGAGAATACCAGAAAGATGTCTGCCTGTGTTTTATTGACTATGCAAAGGCACTCAACTGTGTGAATCATAACAAATTATGATGAAAACTGCAAAGAATGGGAATTCCAGAACACATAACTTGCTCATGAGTAACCTATACACAGACCAAGAGGCAATTGTTCAAACAGAGTAAGGGGGTAATGCATGGTTTAAAATCAAGAAAGGTTGAAGGCTGCTTATGCACAGGGAGACAGCTCAGGGGGCAGGAGTGCATGGAGTGATGGACACAGGGAAGAGATAACTATCGGGAGGAAGTGGGAGGGGAGATGTTGCATTGTGGTAAATTGTGGTCCATGTCATGAGACAAAGTATATGTGACCTGCTGTATGGAAAGTGTATTTGCTCTGTGAATTTTCACTCAAATCACAATAAAAAGAAAAAAAGAAAGGTGTGTGAGGGGGTTACATCTTTTTGCCACACTTACTCAGTCTATACACTGAACAAATAATATGAGAAACTAGACTATATAAAGAATGAAGAATCAGGATTGGAGGAAGACCCATTACCAATCTGTGATAGGCAGATGACACAACCTTCCCTGCTGATAAAGTGAAGATGACTTGTGAAGATGAAAGACCACACAGCCTTCAGTATGTATTACATGTCAACCTAAAGAAAACAAAAATCCTTACAACTGGACCCATAAGCAATATCATGATAAACAGGAAAATATTAAAGTTGTCAAAGATTTCATTTTACTGAATCTACAATCAGCATCTATGCAAGCAGCAGTCAAGATATCAAATCATGTATTACAAAGATGTTACTTTGAGGACTAAAGTGCACCTGACCCAAGTCATGGTATTTTCAATCTCCTCATATGCATGCAAAACCTGGACAATGAATAAAGAAGACTGAAGAAGAACTGATGCCTTTGAATTATGGTGTTGGGAAAGAATACTGACCATTACATAACCTCTATGGACTCCCAGAATAATGAATAAATCTGCCTTGCACAAAGGACAGCCAGGATGCTCCTTAGAAGCGAGGATGGAAAGACTTCGTCTCACAGACTTTGAACATGTTAACAGGAGGGACCAGTCCCTGGAGAAGGTTATCATGCTTGGTAAAGTAAAGGATGACTGAAAAAAAGGAAGGCTTTTAGCAAGATGTTTTGACACAGTGGCTGCAACAATGGGCACCGACATAACAAAGATTGAAAGGATGGCACAGTACTGGGTACTGTTTCATTCTGTCCTAGGTAGGGTCACTATGAGTCGGAACCAACTTGAGGCACCTAATACCAAGAACAATATTGTTTAGAAAAAAAGCCCTGGTGGTGCACTGGTTAAGTACTCAGTTGCTATGCAAAAGATCAGCAGTTCAAACCTATTAACTGTTCCACAGGAGAAAGATGTGGCAGTCTGTTTCCATAAATATTTACAGCCTTGAATATCCTGTTAGACACTTCTACTCTGTTCTATGAGGTTGCTATCAGTCAGAATCAACTTGACAGCAATAAGTTTTCATTATTTAGAAAATAAAGTCAACACTTGGTGACCATTTGGAAATTGAGAATGGGGAAAGTCATCCAACATGACTCCCAAGTTCTGGGTTTGAAGCAACAAAAGTGGTTATGATAAATGGAAATACAAACACAGAGAAACAATTTGGAGGGAGGATCACATGCCAATTTTAGATGTTTGTTTGTGGCAACAAGCTCTAATTGACAACCCTGACTCCAGGTTTTCTTGCCTACATACTACTACCAATCTTGTGAAAACACACTCTCCAATTTAGAAATAAGTGCTTCCTCCCTATGTCATAGCACATTAAGTCTAAATTCCTTGGACCAGCTTTCAAGATCTGTCCAAGGCCTATTTACTCTTGCTAAACAAAACAAAACAAAAAAGAAATCTTATCTGCTGCTGCCAAGTCCCTTCCAACTCAAACAGACCCCATAGGACAAAGTAGAACTGCCCCATAGGGTTTCCAAGGCTGTTACCTTTACAGAAGCAGACTGTCACATCTTTCTCCTTTGAAGCAGTTGGTAGGTTTGAACTGCCAACCTTTTGGTTGGTTAGCAGACAAGTGCTTAACCACTACACCACCAGAGTGCCTTACTTACTCTCTTTGCACAGTCTTATTTCTTGCCATACTACTCCTAAATATTCACCATCCTCTACCCTTATCATTCGCTGGCTTCTTCACTGTTCCATGACACCCTCTAACCCCAACCCCAAGACTCATTCCCCTACTAGCCTACACTCTCTAACCATTTGCAATAGCCTTCCTTCCAGCTTGCCTATCTAAAGTTTATTCATTACTTAAGACACTTCAGCCATCATCTCCATCCCACCCCAAAACCTATGGTTACAGTCTGTATCATATATTTTTTAATTATACACCATCCCAACATATTGTTTCCTACACACTACTTTGATCTCCCCAAATAGGCAGCCTCTCTAGGTCCATGAAGGAAGAGTGCCTTATTTTCTGTTTCCTCGTGCTATTGTTGTTACATGCTGTCCAGTCGGACCCGACTCATAGCGACCCCTCCCCTTGGGTTTCCGAGGCGGTATCACTACAGAAGTAGATTGCCCGACTTCTTTCCAAGGAGTGGCTGGTGGGTTTGAACCACCAGCCTTCTGGTTAGCAGCTTCCTCATAGCATAGGGCATAGTTTGTTAATCGAATTATAAAGAGATTTCAGTCTTAAGTCTTTTAACAGTCGGTAAACAGTTACAACGTCCTATCTCTGACTCTTTAAGCCCTCTAGTTAGCCTTCTGTTCCAAATTGCACAAAAACTCAAAAAGTGGGTATACAGTGTTTCTCTCCTTCATTCTCTAAACAATACCAAACAGACAAATAAACCCTGTTGCCTGAGAGTCCATTGTAACTGATGGAGACCCTTTATGTTACAGAGCAGGACTGCTCCAAAAGGACTTGTTGACTAAATGTTTATGGAGAGGAGCTTTGGTGGCACAATGGATAGGGCATTCGGCTGCTGACCAAAAGATTAGCAGTTCAAATCCACCAGCCATTCGACAGAAAAAAGGAGCATGGAAGCTGGGGAAGATGTTTATGGAACCTAATCATCAGGTCTTTAAGATCACTAGATCTTTTTTCTGCAGTGCCACTTAATAGGTTCAAACTACCAACCTTTACATTAGTAGTCAAGCTTAAAACATCTGTACAACACACAGACCTTTTCCAAACAATGTCAGGCCTACATAAAATACTTTGTCATTAGAAAAAAAAGAAAAGAAAAATCCAGCCATGGTTCTGGCCTGCTCCAGATGATGGCTCCTTCTTTGTATGTTATTTATAACTTTTCCTCAATTTTCCAATCTGTCCCAATGTCTCCAATCTGCATTCTAGACAAAATAAATTCAGGCAATTGAGACAGCTTAAATGCCTTGCTTTCCAGGTCTTATCTTAAATACTTCTGTGCGCTTCCTTTTGCCTAAATGTTCTTTTTACCCCTAGCAAATTCCTAAAATACCACTTCTTGTGATAAAACTTTCCAAACTCCCCCAGAGATGGCCATTCTTTCCCTGTCATAATGAATTATTTGTTGACATTCTCCAGCCACATCCTAGCTTTTCGAACCAAGAGTTTACCTTTATATTCCCAGTACAGCACCTGACACACGGTCCTTAATAAACAAATGTCACTCATTCAACAACAAAAAAATAATTTTCAAACTACGTATATCCGACCAGTCCATTTCAGCTGGTCGGAATGGACTGGTTTGGGCCATTTTGAATCAGACAACCATATGATCTACTATGCCGGGAATGACAGTTTGAAAAGGAATGGCATGGCATTCATCATCACAAACGAGGTTTCAAGATCTGTCCTGAAGTACAATGCTGTCAGTGATAGGATAATATCCATACGCCTACAAGGAAGAC
>NW_006921673.1:6690256-6697542 GCF_000298275.1 Orycteropus afer afer | reverse complement strand
GATGATGGGCTCGAGTATAGCAGGGATTGTGGGGCTGGCGCGGGATCGGGCAGTGTTTCGTTCTGCTTGCATGGGGTCGCTATGAGTCGGAAACGACTTGACGGCACTTAACAACAACAACATATCCGACCAACATAAGCACTGCAGCCATCTAAGATCTATAAAGATAAAAGCTTCCGAAATACTTCTAAAATTGCAAGAAATATGTATTCCAGCCAAAAGCAAAGTTCTTACATATGATATTACCAAAAAGCCGCTGAAGAGCTCATGGAAATCGTTTTTTCCTAGATTCTCTGAGACTACGGTCAGTCACATTAAATACCACCTATTCCTATTAGCTCTCATGCTCCCATGCGAAATTGCTAAATCAATCGCCTAACAGACCTCACTACTCACAACTTTGAACAAGTCTTTGGGGACTACAAAAGCAAAGATGACAGGGTTTTTAAGATTAATAACGTCTTGGTCCCACATTGCTCTTTTAAAAATCAGGAAGCACTAAGTAGTAGAAAAAGCAAGTCTGAGGCCTCTCACCTTCGAGGATGGACACAACGATGAGCAGTTGGTCGGACTTGGAGACCATGGTCGCCGTCGCCGGCCTGCAGGCGGGCTCTGCTGAAGAAAGAGGGGCCCGTGTGAGTCGCGGGAAGCCTAGGGCCCCTAGTGAGGCTCCCAGCGGCGGCCCCGCCGCCCACCCGCCCTGAGTTCCTGACTTCCGGACCCCACTCCGCGGCCTGGCACCGCTGCTGACTGCAGCGCGCCCGTATTCCCTGCCCAGGGCCGCCAGCTCAGCCCCTAACCCAACCCCAACCCAAGACAAAAGTTCTCCGCAGCCGGGCCTGTGAGCAGACAGTGCAGAGCCCGCCGCCCGAGGACCTTTTGCCGCCTGCGTAGCCGCTTTTCAAACGCCCGGGCAGCCGCCCTGCTTCCGCCTAGCAACCAGGCCCGGAGGCCCAGAGCCAGCGGAAGGCTGGAGGACAAAGGGTGATAGAGTCCAGGGCAGTTGAGGATAGAACGCCTCCCAGCCCGCTTTACCTCGCGACCTTTTACCACGGTTCCAGATCCCTGGGGAAAAGAATAGTCCATTACCTCACAGCGCCCCCTACTAGCGAGACAGAGGACAGAGAAAGGCGGGCGATTTGGCGGGGGGAGGGGCGACAGGTGCGCAGACGCAGTTTACTGCAGTAAACGCTGCGAGAAGCCAGTAACTCCATGTAAGGAGTGTGAATGTAGCATATTCTCTGTTTTATGCTGGAAACACAAACTAGGAAATATTATCAGTGAGAATTTAAAAAGAAAGTAGCTCTGTTCAGGTCCTGAATATGAATATTGCTTAAAAAATTAAGTCACACACGTTGTGGAAAATGTAACCAATGCCACTCGAACAATATGAATAGTAATTGTCAAATGGGAACCTAATTTTCTGTAAAAACTTTTACCAAAAATGTAATGAAAGAAAAAAAAAGGGAAAAAAATTAAGTCACAGAAAAAATTGACAAATATGAACTCGAAAACCACCTAGTTGTTCTCTCTCAGGACTTTAAGTTGTTAAACTGTGAAAACCAGCCGTATCAATACGATAATTATTTACGTTAGCGCCTCCGAAAACTCTCAGAAGTTTCTGTACATTAGAAATTACCCTGAAACGAAAATACTGTCACGTAGTTAGGACAAAGAAAAGTGTAGGTTGTGTCCTCTACCACACAGTAAACAAATAACTCAAGTTTCAAATGAAGCAGGATGACTAGATACCAGTGCTTCAAATGTTCATTCCGATTCAAACCCCGTGGAGAATATGCATTTCCACCCCAGACGTACTAATCAGAATGTACAGTTTAACAAGATCCCCAGGTGATTTCTTATCTACAAGTAAGTATCCTGAAACCAAAAAACAAACCCACTGCCTTCCAGTCCAATCGAACTCATAGCGACCCCTCCTTGGGTTTCTGAGGCTGTATCACTATGGAAATAGATTGCCCAACCTTCCTTCGGAGGAGCCAGCCTTCTGATCAGCAGTCAAAGGCCTTAGGCACTATGCCTCACCTGGAGATCTTGTTAAACTGCACATTCTGATTTAGTGTATCTGGGGTGGAAAGGCAAATTATCAGCAGGGAACGGAAATGAATCAGTTCAAAGACCAGCTAGATACAGCCCTCAACTGACATTTTTATACTTCCATGCATACTGCAGGCTTTATTTTAGGAAAAGGTTAGAAATCTTTGAGAAATTATCTAGCTTGAAACAGGAAGTGGGGTACTAGAAGGCAGTGTGGATATATTTAATATTAAATTTTGTAATAATTTCGCTTTGAAAAACAAAAGTAAATCACAATAATATATGGTATAGGGGGAAATACAACAGCAGGGATGACTCAAAATGAGAACAAACAGTTGCAAGCATCCATTAATGACAGGAACATGGAATTATGTAGTATAAAGCCAGGAAAGTTAAAAGTTGTCAAAAATGAAATGAAATACTTAAAGACAGATATCCTAGGCATTAATGAGCTGAAATGGCCTGGTATTGGCTATTTTAAATAGAACAATCATATAATCTATGCTGGGAATGACAACTTGAAGAGGAAAGGTGTCACATTCATAATCAAAAAAAGCATTTCAAGATCTAACCTGAAATACAACACTGTCAATGATAAGATAATGTCCATATGCCTGCAAGGAAGACCAGTTAATACCACTCTTATTTAAATTTATGTACCAACCCCTAATGCCAAAGATGAAGAAATTAAAGATTTTTACCAACTTCTGCAGTCTGAAATTGACCAAACAGTCAATCAAGATGCATTGATAATTACTGGTGATTGGAATGAAAAAGATGGAAACACATAAGAAGGTTCAATATTTTGAAACTATGTCCTTGGTAATAGAAATGACATTGGAGATCTCATGATAGAATTTTGCAAGACCAACAATCTATTCATCAGTTGTACCCTTTTTCAATAACATAACCGGTGACTGTACTCATGACTTCACCAAATGGAATACACAGGAATCAAATTGCTACATCTGTGGAAAGAGATGATGGAGAAGCATAATATCATCAGCCTGAACAAGACCAGAGAACAACTGCAGAACAGACTTCAGATGCTCACATGCAAGTTCAAGTTGAAGCTGAAGAAAATTTAACAAAGTCCATGAGAGCCAAAGTATACAAAAACAACAACCAAAAAAAAAAACTTAGTATACCAAAAAACAAACTCATTGCCATCGAGTCAGATCCAACTCATAGCAACCCTTCCTTGGGTTTCCAAGGCAGTATCTCTATGGAAGTAGATTGCCCAACCTTCCTTCCAAGGAGTGGCTGGTGGGTTTGAACTGCCAGCCTTCTGGTTAGCAGTCAAATGCCTTAGGCATTATGCCACCAGAGCGCCTAACTTGAGTATGTTGTTGTTGTTTTGTGCCGTGAAGTCAGACCTGACTCATAGCAATGCCTCCTTAGGTTACCGAGGCGGTATCATTACAGAAGTAGATTGCCCAACCTTCCTCCCAAGGAGTGGCTGGTGGGTTTGAACTGCCAGACTTCTGGTTAGCAGTCAAGTGCCTTAGGCAGTACGCTACCAGAGCTTTAGAGACCATCTGAAGAATAGATTTGACACATTGAACACTAATGACCAAAGACCAGATGAGTTGTGGGATGACATGAAGGATATCATATATGAAGAAAGCAAAAAGTCATTAAAAAGACAGGAAAGAAATAAAACACTAAAATGGATGTCAGAAGAAATTCTGAAACTTGCTCTTGAATGGAGAGTAGCTAAAGCAAGTGGAAGGAAGAACATTGTGAAGAATGGGAATTCCAGAACACTTAATCATGCTATATGGAACCTGTACATAGACCGAGAGGCAGTTGTTTAAACAAAACAAAGGGATACTGCATGCTTTAAAATCAGAAAAGGTGTGCATCAGGGTTGTATCCTTTCACAATACTTAATCTGTATGCTGAGCAAATAATCTGAGAAGCTGGCCTGTCTGAAGAATATAGCATCATTATTGGAGAAAGACTCATTAACAACCTGTTACATGCAGATGATACAGCCTTGCTTCTGAAAGCTTAGAGGACTTGAAGCACTTACTGATGAAGATCAAAGTATGGATTCAATATAGATTATACCTCAACATGAAGAAAACAAAATCCTCACAACTGGACCAATAAGCAAAATCATAATAAATGGAGAAAAGATTGAAGTTGTCAAGGATTTCATTTTACTTGGATCCATAATCAGTGCCCATAGAAGCAAGCAATCAAGAAATCAAATAACATATTATACTGGGAAAATCTGCTGCAAAAGACCTCTTTAAAGTGCTGAAGAACAAAGATGTCTCTTGGAAGACTAAGGTGCACCTGACCTAAGCCATGGTACTTTCAATAGTCTCATATGCATATGAAAGCTGGACAATGAATAAGGAAGACTGAATAAGAATTGATGCATTGGAATTATGATGTTAGCTGGGAATATGGACTATACTATACCATGGACTGGCCTGAAGAATGGCAAATATGTCTTAGAAGAAGTACAGCTTGAGTGCTCCTTAGAAGCAAGGATGGTGAGACTTCATCTCATGTACTTTGGACATGTTATCAGGAGGGCCCAGTCCCTGGAGAAGGATATTATGCTTGGTAAAGTAGAGGGTCAACAAAAAAGAGGAAGACCCTCAATGAGATGAGCTGACACAATGGGCTCACACATAGCAAAGATTGTGAGGAATGTGCAGGAGCAGACAGTGTCTCCTTCTGTTCTACTTAGGGTCACTATGAGTCAGAAACAATTCTATAGTACCTAGCAACAAAAGAGAGGAAATAGCACAAGGATGTCACCTTAAGCCTAACTTCTCCCACTGCTGTCTTGTTCTTTAACCTTAGAAGTTATTACTTTGGGAGTAAATCATGTGTCATCTCTGGACTTCAACTGTTCGTTTGCTTTGTGTCCAAAAGAAGAGGAGAGTGTAAAGATTGGACTACATTACTTCTAATGCCCTTTCAGTCTCCTTCAAAGACTTTCCTGAAATGAGACATTATTCAATATTAAGTTAAAGATCTCCTTTGCTATGATCTTTGAATAATATATTCTTTTGTGAAATATGTTAAACATACTCAAAGTAGACAAAAATAGTGTATTGAATACCTATGTATCCAGAACCAAGTTTCAATAATTAATTATATGCTTAACACAAATCATCTTCATCTGTTTCTTGACACCCTAACTCACTCCCAAATGTGTTATTCTGAAGGAAATCCTTGATATCATATCAATTCATCTCTTTTAACATGCACCTCTAAAAGATAAAGACATTTTCTGAATATTTAAACATTCAACTGCAATTTCATCATTATATCTAAAACTTAATAACAATTCCTTAACATCATTAAATACACTGTTCATGTTTCCCTGATAGTCTTACAAATTTTTTCAGTGATTTTTTTCAAATCAGATCTAAACAAATTTAAAACAAAACATTTGATTATATGTCTCATGTCTCTTTTAATCAATTGATAGGTGCTCCCACTTTTTCTCCCTTGAATTCTTTATTGAAGAAACTGGTCATTTATTCTCCAGAGTTTACCACAGTCTGAATTTTGATGACACAATACCAAATGTTGTCATTTAACATATCCTGTGTTGAGAAGTCTAATAGATGTGTCCAGATTGACAAAAATACTTCAGGAAGAATACCAAACAAAATACAATGTTATCCATGGGGTAGAAGAAAACTTAGCATTAAACTCTAGGCAAAGGGTAGTGAAAGCAATGACAGCTAGTGTCCAAAACATAAAAAATATCTCAGGAGGTCAGGGTTTGGGACCTACCTCTGCCATTTACATGCTGGGTGACCTTAGGAAAGTCACCTTTTCTCTTTGGGACTTAATTTTAGCCATTAAATGAGAGTATATGTAAATCCTTAGTTCAGAACTCAAATGTAGTAAATGCCATTTGGTTATTGTTACCTTGTTATATAAACAGTCTCAGAATTTATAGCTCAAAATGCTAACCAGAAGGCTAGTGGTTCAAACCCACCAGCCACTCCTTGGAAGGAAGGTTGGGCAATCTACTTCCATAGTGATACCGCCTCGGAAACCCAAGGAGGGGTCGCTATGAGTCAGGGCCTACTCGATGGCACATAACAACAACAACAACAACAGCTATAAAGAACTAGGAAGTACCCATCGATACATCTTCTTGTTTTGCTTTAGGATATCCCAAACCAAAAACCCATTGCCATCAAGTCAATTCAGACTCATAGTGATCCCATAGAACAGAGTAAACTGCCCCATAGGGTTTCCAAGACTATAATCTTTACCAAAGTAGACTACCACATCTTTCTCCTGTGGAGCGACTGGTGGGTTCAAACCACTGACCTTTCCGTTAGCAACCAAGTCTTTAACTACTGCACCACCCAGTGTTCTTAGAATATCCAATGGGACTTAAAACCTAGATTACAAATCATTACTGAGTGCCATAGCATAATCTCAGGTCTTGAAAAATCTGACAAATCAGTACAATTACTAAGAAATTTTTTTCATGTAGTAAAATTCTCAGTGTCCTTTATCTGAGTTTTAACCCCACAAAAAACATTATGACTTCTAAAATTACCTCACCAAAGCTACTGAAAAGTCATCAAATTAGTCCATTACATAAAAATGAATGACATGAACTTGCACGTGTTATTCTGCTTTCTGTTATTCCACAATCTGTTTTCTTTTGGTGGGCAATATTAAACAGTAAAAACTTCAGTTCTAGACAAATCACATTTTAGCTTAAATTCATGAGGGAAAATTTTGTTATCAGTTTATGAAGTAACAATTTCTGTTTCAAAATACATAAGTAAATGCTAATGATATGTATTTTGTCTATTAGACAGTGTGAAATTCATTACACTATAAGCACGCAAATTCAAACTGATAATTTGGATTAAAGGCTTTATTCTGGATTCATTAATTTGTTAACCTAACAGTTAATCATATTAGCTAGATTTCTATTTCTGTGAATTTCTATCAAAAGAAGGGGAAAATAGGAGAAAACAAGGCAATTTTACTCATTGTAAGCCTTTCTTTTCTGGAGCTATATTATATTTTGAAAAATACTCTGTAGAATTTGTCTTTTTTTTTTTTTTTTTTTAATCTTTCAACATCTTATGTGGCCTACTGCAGGAGGGATTAAGAGCTGTATTCTCCTTACTCAGCCTCTTTTGTCTTCATATCCCATCACACAGTCCTCCCCTCACATACACACACACACATTCAAAGACACGAACACATACACACAGTAAAAT
>NW_006921673.1:6683041-6690156 GCF_000298275.1 Orycteropus afer afer | reverse complement strand
GCTATATTATATTTTGAAAAATACTCTGTAGAATTGTCTTTTTTTTTTTTTTTTTTTTAATCTTTCAACAACTTCTGTGGCCTACTGCAGGAGAGATTATGAGCTGTATTCTCCTTCCTCAGCCTCTTTTGTCTTCATATCCCATCACACAGTCCTCCCCTCACATACACACACACACATTCAAAGACACGAACACATACACACAGTAAAATTCAAGGCAAGCTTCCAGGACCAAAACAAACAAAAAAATCAGCATATCTATTGAATAACTGTAGGAGCTCTGGTAGCATAGTGCCGAAGGCACTTCATTGCTAACCAGAAGGCTGGCGGTTCAAACCCACCAGCCACTCCTCGGAAGGAAGGTTGGACAATCCACTTCTGTAGTGATACTGCCTTAGAAAGCCAAGGAGGGGTCACTATGAGTCGGGTCTGACTCCACAGCACACAACAACAACAACATTGAATAACTGTTAGCTGTAAAAGCATAATGCCAGATCCTGATCTTCAAGAAGTGCTTAGAAAATAGCCTCCATTGGAAAGCGATGTGTGTGTATGTAGTAACTAGTACTTGTCAATGGTGCCAAGATGACTTGACTTCTTTAATGTGACATCTGATATCATTAAACATGGCAATTGAGATGGCATTAATTGCTTGAAGATCAGTCACTATGATCTGTCATAGGAAATGCCAGTGTAATCCAGTAGCAAAGAATCACACATACCTGGATTCCAACCTCTGCAACTTATTAGCAACTTATGACTTGGCCAAGTAACTTCTCTTTTCTGAGCCTCAGTAGTCCTATCTGTAAAACAGGTAAATACCCCCTGCCTCACACAGGTTTTTGTGAGGATTAAATGGTATCACTTCTGTGAGAAGGCAAAGCCATTATGTATCTCTGTATGAGGTAGCTATTTTTATTGTTAGTGTGAAGGGTTAATTTGTGAAGGAAGTAATATTTTGTGAGGTATTTCCTCTCCTGGTTTTGCAAAGGTAACCAGATCCTTTATACTCCCTCACCTTGACCTCTATTTATGTCTTAGGAATGATATCCCCCAAAGTAGCCCCTCTCTCTGACCTTTTGAGAGATCATTGAAGATCATCCCCCAAATCAAACACTTCTGTAGGTTTGGCAGGTGTTGTAAAGCAGTGGAGTGGGCCTGTTCATGGTCTTCAGGGGTAGCCCATTGCTGTCTTAAGGGGCAGCCCTTCCTTGGTGCATCTCTTCTCTGCTCCAGCTGGTGGTGGATATGTAGCAAATGCCAGATTTTCCAAATGTACGTGAGAAGCTATAATTATACATTTCTATGTCAATTCATCCAATTTTAAAGTGCTAGTAAGTAGTTTCCATTACAAACAAACAAAACCAGCACCGTGTAAGCCAAAATCAAACACTTCTCCCAGCCACAGGCTAGTTTCTCTGGCCTAAATTCATTAAGGTGTTTATGATTACTGTCCCTGAGAGGAAAAGAGAGTAGTAAGGAAAATAAAAGAGGTTGTCCAAAACTGGGAAGGAAGGAAATTTAGGCCATTATGTTGCATCCTTAGCACAGATTCTTATGCTTCTAACTTGATATAGAACCAGCCAACTAAACTACACTTAAAGGATCCTGCAGCCTTGGACTACGAACAGCTCAACAGTGACTGAAACCAGTAAACCAAACCTGTTGCCACTGACTAAATTCCAACTCATACCAACCCTATAAAACACAACAGAACTGCCCCATGGGGTGTCCAAGGCTGTGATTTTTACAAAAGCAGGCTACCACATCTTTATCCCATGGAGCAGCTGATGGGTTCAAACTGCCAACTTTTCCGTGAGCAGCTGAGCATTTAACAGCCACCATGGCTGCTTCCAACAGTTTCCACAGAGGGTAAAAACTAGTTAGCCTCTCTCAATATTTGCTCTGAGTAAGAACTCCAATACCTCTACACTACATTTTATATGTGGAGGGGGAGTTTCCAAGATGGCAAACTAGGCAGATATACAATCCAGACCCTCTACAACACAGATTCAAGAAACCAAATAAAATGGATACAGATAACAATCCTAGAAACCAGAGCTTCAAAATAAATGGTAAAGAAGTAGGTTAAATACTGGTTAGAGGAAAAGACTGAACAAAAGCAGCAAAAAAGGAGGTATATGGAGCAGTGAACTACCAACAAGCACAGTGTGGCCATTTTGAATTATTGCAAGCAGCATTCCAATTGGAACCAGAACCCACTTCACTCACCCAGGACTGCATCCACACCCACATCAGTGATGAGCAACCAGAGAGCAGGGAATCAGCAAACCTACTCTGTCATACCTGCCACATCTGTAGCCCCATATCACAGGTTGTTGTATGAGTCTTCCTTTTGCTAAGTTATAATTATTCTATCAAACTAGAATTATCTTCAGGAATTCCCAAAGGACTGTTCTAAATGGGCTTTGTCCTCCAACCCTAGCCATCTTCAAAGTCTTCCCACCCACTGGGCAAGTGCCACCACCCGCTCCAGCACTACTGGTCCAATGATAGACAGCAGTCAAGACTTGCCCAGCCTGACCTCAGAGGCTCAGCATGACCAGCAATCAGAGACTCATGCCCACCCTCCCATTTACTACCAAATCTACCCAGAGACAGGTGGTAAGTGCCCCAGTTCTGCCAAACTAGCAACCAGAGGAACACACACACCCTGTTACCTGGATATATTAAAACAAAGGAGAATCAATAAGACTAAGTTCTGATTTCTTGGCAGAAACCATGCACAAGAGAAGGCAATAGGGATGACATATATAAAACCCAAAAAGAAAAAAAAATGCCAACCAAAAACCATGTATGCACTAAAATTCTCCCTAAAATGTGAAGACAAAACTAGGACATTTCCAGATAAAGGGGAGCTCTGCTAGTGTAGTGCCTAAAGCACTTGACTGCTAACCAGAAGGCTGACAGTTCAAACCCACCAGCTACTCCTCAGAAGGAAGGTTAGGCAATCTACTTCCATAGTGATACCACCTGGGAAACCCAAGGAGGGGTCACTATGAGTCGGGTCCAACTCGATGGCACATAACAAACACAACAACATAAAATAAAGAAATTTGTGAAAACCAGACTAACCTTACAATAGATGCCAAGTGAAATCCTTCAGACAGGGGACAATGGCAGGCAACAACCTAAGACTGAGATGCATGACAACATTACCCAGAAATCAACCCAGATATAGAAGTATCAAAAATAAAATAAATGTTCAAGACTGAAAACAGAGAAACAGAACCATAAAGTTGTAAAACAATAACAAGTACAAAGCAAAAAGAGGAACTAAATGGAGTAGTTACAGAACTTCCAAATGGAGAGTGTGATAGTTGGAGCTGTGTGTCAACTCAGCTGGACCCCAGTTCTGTGTGGTTGTTCCCATAATGGGATCGGATGACTGTGTTCTGAGTGGCCAATCTGTCCAAGTGGAGTTTCCCTAGGGTTGTGGCCTGCTTCCAAGATATCCAGGGACATCCTGGGAAGAGAGACATTCTTCTGTGGATTGGACTCTGGTGTGCTACCTACAACTTTCTGTGAGTGAGCAGCCTACCATTCGGCCTGGAGATCTTGGATTCGTCTTTCATTGGAGTCAACAGCCAATGTACTGCCTGCCAGTCTTGAGCTTCTCGGCCCCCTGTGGTTGCAGAAGCTAAGGAAAGACTCCAGTCTGACATTTCCTCCAAGGACTTTGGCCTTCTATACGTTTGTGAGCCATTTTCTTAAGATAAATTTTTCTCTCTCTTTACATATATATAAGCTTTGCTGGGTTTTGTTTCTCTAGAGAACCCAGTCTAACACATTTGGTACTGGGAGTGGTTCTAGAGAGACAAAATCATAAGGATGGGCTTCCTAGATTGGTTCTCCAGTTTGATTAATTTTGATGACACTAGCGACTCTATGTCTGCTAGTAAAGAGGGCCCTAATAATCCATGGCAAAATTAATACGTGAAATAGCACCACCAATAGATCAAGTACTTGTCAGAAGTGATGCTCTGGGTCATCAGATATTTGATATCTTTTCTGCAATTTTGTCAGAATGAGGACTATAAGGACTATAGGACTTATAGGACTAAAAGGAAACTGGTTGGTTGGTCCTACTTACAATGGATAAATTGGTGAAAGAGCAAGATGGGCTCAAAGCTGCTGAGTCTTGGCTTAAGGGGCACATAAACAACCTCAGTGCTTTCAGCTGTGCTCTGAAAGAAAGCCTTATAACTTCTACTAACAGAGCTGACATAGCTGAAACCCAGAGTCTTATTGTAAGAGTGGCTGAATTACAACGCCAGCTCAATTGCCAACTCAGAACGGTGTCTGCCATTAAAGTGAGGGCATTGAATGGAAAAAAGTGGGACCCTGCAACCTGGAATGGGGACATATGGACAGATAATCAGGGAGATCAGGATATGGAACCTGTAAATTCTGTTGAATCCCTTCCATCTGAATGGATTACTGTAAAACCATTATCCCCTCCACCTCAGTCTGATGGGACTAGCCAAACTGGTCCTGCTGCGTTATTGTCTGAGGCAGAGGCCATGGAAGACATTTCTGAATGCTCTCAGAAACTGCCTCAAGCACCTATTCTGGCAGCTAGGCCCATAACAAAGGTCAAGTCTAAGGGAGCCCCAAGAGGTAAAATAGAAAGTGTGACTGAGGAGGTGATATGCTATACCCAAAAAGAACTACTTAATTTTGCCAACAGGTACAGACAGAAACATGGAGAATATGTATGGGAATGCAACTGAGGGTGTGGGATAATGGTGCAAGAAATGTAAAATTGGATCAGTCTGAGTTTATTGATTTAGGTCCACTAAGTATGGATTCTTCATTCAGTGTCTTAGCTCAAGAGGTTAGGAAAGGATCTAATAGTTTATTTGGTTGGCTTAGAAGCATGGATTAAGCGGTGGCCTACCTTAAGTCAGGCTAAAGTACCAGATCTGCCTTAGTTTAATGTAGAAGAAGGCATCCAGAGGCTTAGGGAAATTGGCCTGTTAGAATGGATTTATCAGATTACACCATTAGAGCCAGAAATGGAGAGTTCAGAAGACATGCCTTTCACCAGTACCATGAGGAATAAATTTGTGAAGGGAGCTCCACCATCCTTGAAGACTGCTGTGATTGCTATTTTATATAAACTTGATTTGACAGTGGGAACTGCCCTAATTGAACTAAGACACTTAACTATGATGGTGCTGATTGGACCCCCTGGTAGTAGGGGCCAAGTGGCAGCAGTTAATGGACAAAGGCAAGGTGGCCATGGTTACCGTAATGGACAGCAGAGTTGGAACACTAATCAGAATAGTCTGCCTCGTGTGAAATTATGGCATTGGCTACTTGCTCATGGTGTGTCTAGTAGTGAAATACATGGCAAGCCTACTAAATATTTACTTGATCTGTATAGACAGAAGAATTCCAGGTCACGTGAACAGCAACCTAGATTGAATCGCCAGAATACAGAGTCATGACCTTTTAATCAATTTCCAGACTTGAGTCAGTTTACTGACCAACAACCCCTTGAATGAAGGGGAGGCAAGGTCCTTTTGAGGAAGGACCCCACTACATTGCCAAAAATCTATAATGTCAGTCTTTCTCCTAGCCTTCCCCAAAGGGATCAGAGGCCTTTTATGACAGTGACTGTTCATTGGGGAAAGGGAAATAATCAGATTTTTCGGGGATCCCTGGACACTGGCTCTGAATTGACACTAATTCCAGGAGACCCAAAGCTTCATTGTGGCCCACCAGTCAGAGTGGGGGCATATGGAGGTCAAGTTATTGATGGAGTCTTAGCTAAAGTGCACCTCACAGTGGGTCCTATGGGTCCTGGAACCCATCCTGTAGTGATTTCCCCAATGCCAGAATGCAAAATTGGAATAGATATACTCAGCAATTGGCAGAATTCCCACATTGGGTCCCTGACATGTAGAGTAAGGGCTATCGTGGTAGGAAAAGCCAAGTGGAAGCCATTAGAACTGACTCTACCTAGAAAAATAGTAAACCAAAAGCAATACCGCATCCCTGGAGGGGTTGCAGAGATTACTGCCACCATCACGGACTTGAAGGATGCAGGGATGGTGATTCCCACCACATCCCCATTTAATTCACCTATTTGGCCTGTGCAAAAAACAGATGGATCTTGGAGAATGACAGTAGATTATCGTAAACTTAATCAGGTGGTGACTCCAATTGCAGCTGCTGTTCCTGAAGTGGTTTCATTGCTTGAGCAAATTAGTACATCTCCTGGTACTTAGTATGCAGCTATTGATCTGGCCAATACATTTTTCTCAATACCAATTTCAAAAGACCATCAGAAGCAGTTTGCCTTCAGTTGGCAAGGCCAACAGTATACTTGCACAGTCTTTCCTCAAGGGTATATCAACTCCCCGGCACTATGTCATAATTTAGTCCATAGGGAACTTGATCGCCTTTCCCTTCCACAAGACATCACACTGGTCCATTATATTGATGACATTATGCTGATTGGACCTAGTAAAGAAGAAGTATTGATGACTCTAGACATATTAGTGAGATATATGCATGTTAGAGGTTGGGAAATTAACCCAATGAAAATTCAGGCACCTTCCACCTCAGTGAAATTTCTAGGGGTCCAATGGTGTGGGGCATGTTGAAATATTCCTACTAAAGTGAAGGATAAGTTATTCTACCTGGCTTTCCCCACAACTAAAAAGGAGGTACAATGTCTGTTGGGTCTCTTTGAATTTTGGAGGCAATATATCCCTCATTTGGGTGTGTTGCTGTGGCCTATTTATCAAGTGACTCGAAAAGCTGCTAGTTTTGAGTGGGGCCCAGAACAACAGAAGGCTCTGCAACAGGTTCAGGCTGCTGTGCAGGCTGCCCTGCCACTTGGGCCATATGATCTAGATGATCCAATGGTGCTTGAAGTGTCTGTAGTAGACAGAGATGCTGTTTGGAGCCTTTGGCAGGTCCTATTGGTGAATCGCAGCACAGACCCTTGGGTTTTGGAGCAAAGCCCTGCCATCCTCTGCAGATAACTACTCTCCTTTTGAGAAACAGCTTTTGGCTTGTTACTGGGCTTTGGTAGAGACTGAACACCTAACCATGGGCCACCAAGTCACCATGAGGCCTGA
>NW_006921673.1:6681478-6682087 GCF_000298275.1 Orycteropus afer afer | reverse complement strand
ATGCCCACCAAAAAGTGACCTCAGCAGAGGAGGACTTTAACAATCAGGTGGATAGGATGACACATTCAGTGGAAACCAGCCATCCTTTTTCCCCACCTAATCAATGGGCTCATGAACAAAGTGGCCATGGTGGCAGGGATGAGGTTATGCACAGGCTCAGCAACATGAACTCCTGCTTACCGAGGCTGATTTGGCTCCACCACTGCTGAATGCTCAATCTGCCAACAGCAGAGACCAACACTGAGTCTGTGATATGGAATCATTCCTCAGGGTGATCAGCCAGCAACCTGGTGGCAGGTTGATTACATTGGACCACTTCCATCTGCCCAAGGGGAGTTTCCCTAGGGGTGTGGCCTGCTTCCAAGATATCCAAGGACATCCTGGGAAGAGAGACATTCTTCTGTGGATCAGGACTCTGGTGTGCTGCCTACAATTTTCTGTGAGTGAGCAGCCTACCATTCGTCCTGGAAATTTTGGATTCGTCTTTCGTTGGAGTCAACAGCCAGTGTATTGCCTGCCAGTCTTGAGCTTCTCAGCCCCCTGTGGTTGTGGAAGCTAAGAAAAGCCTCCAGCCTGACGTTTCCTCCAGGGACTTTGGACTTGCTGGCT
>NW_006921673.1:6668097-6681328 GCF_000298275.1 Orycteropus afer afer | reverse complement strand
ATATATATATATGCTTTGCTGATTTTTGTTTCTCTAGAGAACCCAGTCTAACACAGAGAGGAAATGAAGATGATATCAAAATATAACACACTGTTTTGAACTTGGAAAAATAATAATAACTCACAGGGTAACCTCATATAAAATTAATAAACTTTCTCACTAAAACAAAAAATAAATTCACAAAGACTCAGAAAGCACTAAAATAACAATGAAAGAAATGAAAAGAAAATAAGTAAACAAAATGAACTCAGCACAGAAAAATATATGGAACAAAGAAACAATCAACAACACAGAAACACACACACACACACAAAGTATAGAAAAATGACAACAGTTAATTGACACCTATCAAAAATTGCAACAGATATAAATGGATTAAATGCACCAGTCAAAGGACAGGAAGTGCCAGAATAAAAAAGAAAATATGACCCATCAATATACTGTCTATAAGAGACACACCTTAGATACAAAGGCAAAAATAAGGTAAACATTAAAATTTGAAAAATCTGTATCAAGCAAAACAGCGAGTAAAAAAGAGCAGAGGTGGAAAATTTAATTTCTGAAAAAATAGACTTTTAGGCAAAAACTAGGATAAAGTACAAGGAAGGACAGTGTATAATGGTTAAAATGTTGATCCAACAAGGGGACATATTGTTTTTTTTTTTGTTGTTGTTAGGTGCAAATGAGTCAGCTCCAATTCACAGTGACCCTGTGAACAAGAGAATGAAACACTGCTCAGTCCTATGTCATCCTCACAATCTATAAGCTTGAGCCTGTCATTGCAGCCACTGTGTTAATCTATCTCATTAAGGGTCTTCCCATTTTTCACTGATCCTCTACTTTACCACGCATGATATTCTTCTTCAGGGACTGGTCCCTTCTGATATTGTGACCAAAGTACATGAGACAAAGTCTAGCCATTCTCACTTCTAAAGAGAATTCTGACTATACTACTTCCAAGATAGATTTGTTCATTCTTGTATCAGCCCATGGTACTTTCAGTATTATTTGCCAACACCACAATTCAAATGTATCACCTCTTCTTCAGTTTTCTTTATATTTGTCCAGTTTTCATATGTATATGAAGCTATTGAAAAGACAATGGTTGGGTCAGTTGGGTCCGGCACACCTTAGTCTACAAAGTGACATCTTTTCTATTTAATGCTTTAAAGAGATCTTGCATTTCTCCAATGCAATACACTGTCTGATGTCTTGACTGCTCCATGGGCATTGATTAGGGATCCAAGTAAAATGAAATTCCTCACAACTTAAATCTTTCTCCATTTATCAATATGTTACTCATTGGTCCAAATGTAAGGATTTTGGTGTTTTTTTTTTTTTTTTTTTTTTTTTTGAAATGCAATCCATACTGAAGGCTAGATTCTATGATCTTCATAAGTAAGTGAATGCTTCAAGTCATCTTCACTTTCAGAAAGCAAGATTGTGTCTTATCACAGGATGCTAATGGGTCTTCCTCCAACCCTGATGCTGCATTCTTCTTCCTACAGTTCAGTTTTTAGATTATTTGCTCAGCATACAGGTTGAATAAGTATGGTGAAAGGATACAACCCTGACACACAGCCTTCACTATCCCCCTGTTCTGTTTGACCAACAGCCTCTTGGTCTATGTACAGATTTCTCACAAGCACAATTATGTGTATTGTAATTTCCATTCTTTGCAATGTTATCCATAATTTCTTATGATCCACACAGTTAAGTTCATTTGTATGGTGAACAAAACACAGGTAAACATCTTTCTGATATTCTTTGCTTTCAGCCAGGATCCATCTCACACCAACAATGATATCTCTTGTTCCATACACTTTTTTTATTTGGCTGTATTTCTAGCAGTTCCCAGTCAATACACTGCTGCAACCATTTTTGAATCATGTTCAGCAAAATTTACTGGAATGTGATATAAATGATATTGTTTACTAATTTCTGCATTCTGTCAGATCACCTTTCTTTGGAATAGTCAAAAACATGGATCTCTTCAGTTGGCCAGATAACAGTCTTCCAAATATATTGGCATAATTGAGTGAGCACCTCCCACGTAGCATCTGTTTACTGAAACATCTCAGTGGGCATTCCATCAATTTCTGGAGCCTTGTGTTTTGGCCAGTTTCTTCAGTGCAGCTTAGACTTCTTCCTTCACTGCCATTGGCTCTTGGTTATGTGCTACCTCTTGAAACGGTTGAAGGTCAACAAATTATTTTTGTTACAGTGACTCTGTACATTCCTTCCATCTTTATCTGATGCTTCCTGCATCTTTTAATATTTTGCCTATAGAATCCTTCAATATTGGAACTCAAGGTTTGAATTTTTTCTTCAAGGTTTTCGGCATGAAAAATAACTAGCATTTCCTACCTTTTGGTTTTCTAACTCCAGATCTGTGCACATTTCATTAGAATACTTTACATTGTCTCCTTGAAATATCATACCCTTTGATATCTTTTATTCCATCATCTCTTCCATTTGATTTAGATACTCTCCATTCAAGAACAAGTTTCAGGGTCTCTTCTGATATTCTTTTAGTCTTTCCTTTCTTTCTTGTCTTTTTAATGATCATTTGCTTTCTTCATGATGCTCTTAACATCATCCCACAACTCGTCTGGTCTTCAGTCATTGGTGTTCAATGTGTCGAATATATTCTTCAGATGGTCTCTAATTTCAGGTGGAATATAATCAAAGTCATATTTTGGCTCTTGTCGACTTGTTTTAATTTTCTTCAGTTCAACTTGAACTTGCATATGAGAAAATGATGTTCTATTCCACAGTTAGTCCCCTGGCCTTTTTCTGACTGATAATATTGTGCTTCTCCATCATCTCTTTCCACAGATGTATTTAAGTTGATTCCTTTGTATTCCATCTAGTGAGGTCCATGTGTATAATCATGATTTATGTTGTTTAAAAGGGTTTTTGTGATAAATAAGTCATTGGTCTTGCAAAATTCTATCATACAGTCTCCAGCATCATGTCTATCACCAAGGCCATATTTTCCAACTAAGCGATGCTGCTTCTTTGTTTCTAACTTTTGCCTTCTAATCACCAGTAATCATTAATGCACTTGATTGCATGGTTAGTCAATTTCAGACTGTAGAAGTGGGTAAAAATCTTCAACATCTTCAATACTTTCATCTTTGTTTTTTGTGTGTGGGGGTAAATTGGAATATTTATCTTAATAAATAATTTTATCTTAACTGGTTTTCCTAAAAGCATATGGACAGCATTGTACTTCAGGATAGATCTTGAAATGGTCTTTTCAACAATGAATGTGATGCCACTTGTCTTTAATTTGTCACTCTTAGCATGGTAGACCATGTGATTGTTTGGTTCAAAATGACTAAACCTTGTCCATTTCATCTCACTAATGCCTAGACTATTTATCTTTATGCATTAAATTTAGTTTTTGATAACTTCCAATTTTCCTAGATTCATACATTGTACATCCTACATTCCAATTATTAATGTATATGTGCAGCTGTTTCTTCTCATTTTGTGTTGTCCTGAAAGCTTTACTCCATCCATATCATTAAAGTTGACTCTACTTTGAGAAGGCAGCTCTCCCCCAGTCATGTTTTGAGTGCTTCCAACTTGAGGGGCTCTTCTTCCAACATTATATCAAACAATGTTTCATATCATTTTTCAGTAATGTATCAATTTTCACTGCTATTTCATAAGGTTTTCAGTAGCCAATTTTTTCATAAGTGGATAGCCTTGTCCTTCTTCCCAGCCTATCTTAGACTTGAAGCTCCACTGAAACCTGTCCACCATGGGTGACTGCGTGTATTTGAAATACCAGTGGCATAATTTCCAGCATCACAGCAACACACATGCCACCACAATGCAACATCTGACAGACAAGTGGTAGAATAAGAGGACATAATTGTAATAAATATTTATTTATGCAATGAAAGAGTCCCAAAATATGTGAATAAAATTTCAACAGAATTAAAAAGAGAAAAAGACAACTCCATAATAATACACCACTTTTGATCAAGAGCAGAGCAATTGAAGAGAAACTTAACAAAGATACAGAAGTTCTAAACTATACAATCAACCAACCTGACCTCATGATGTATACAGAGCACTCTACCTAACAATAGCACAATATACATTCTTTCTCAGCACACTTGGAACATATTCTATACTAGATCATTTGTGAGGCCACTAAGCAAGCAATAATAAATTTAAAAACATTAAAATATTATAAAACATCTTTTCAGATCACAACACTATAAAATTAGAAATCACCAGTAGGAAGAACAAGAGAAAAAAAAATCAAATACATGGAAACTGATAGGTCAGAATCAACACCATGGCAGTGGGGTTATGGAAACAAACAAACAAAAAAAAAAAAACTCTCCTGAAAAACTAATGGGTAATACAAGAAATAAAAGAAATTCCTTGGCTCAAATGAGAATGAATAAACAACATATCAAAATCTTTGGGACACAGAAAAAGCAGTGTTCAGAAGAAAATTTACAGCAATAAACACACAATATCAAAAGACAAGAAAGAAGCAAAATCAACCCCTTAAACCAAAGTCTCCAACAATTAGAAATAGAATAGCAAAAAAAAAAAAAGCCAACAATCACCCGAACAAAGGAAATAAAAAAGACTCAAGCAGAAATAAATCAAACAGAAGACAAAAAATCAATAGAAATAATCAACAGGATTTGACGTCAGATACTTGAAAGGTTTAATAAAGTTGACAAACTACTGGCAAATTTAACAGAGGAAAAGGAGAAAATGCAAATATCACAAGTAAGAAATGAAACAGGTGATGCCACAACAGAGCCAATTGAAATACAAAGGATAATAACAGAATACTATGAAGAATTTTACTCCAACAGATTTGTAAACCTAGAAGAAATGGACAAATTTCTAGAGACACAGTACCTACCAAAACTAATACAATCTGAGGTAGATAAATTGAACAGACCTATCACAAAAGAACAAATTGAACAAGTCATATACACCTCCCAACAAAAAAATTTCCTGGCCCAAATTATTTCAATGACAAATTCTACCAAAAATTCAGAGAAGAGGTAACATCAACTCTACTCAGATTGTTCAGAACATAGAAACAGATAGAATACTCCCAAACTCATTCTATGAAACAAGCATAACACAGACACCAAATACAAGCAAAAACACCACTAAAGAAAATTATAGACTAATGTCCCTCATGACCACCATTCTTCTGTCAGCTTGTTGTACTATGGTGGCTTGTGTGTTGCTCTGATTCTGGAAGCCATACCACTGATATATCAAATAACAGGAGGGTCATTCAAGGTGGAGAGTTTCACCAGAGCTTCCAGACTAAGACAGACCAAGAAGAAGAAGAATGTGGCCAGATCCACTTCAGGGAGGAAAGACTGGAGACTGAAAACCTTACAAATAGCAGGGAAACATTGTCTTATAGAGTGCTAGAACATGAGACCCTAAGGTTGGAAGGTGCTCACACTAAGACCAGGGAAGAATTGCCTCCTCAAAGTAGCATCGACCTTAATGATGTGGATGGAGTAAAACTTTCAGGACCTTCCTTTGCTGGTGTGGCATACCACACAATGAGAAGAAACAGCTGCAAACAACCATTAATAATCAGAACATGAAATGTATGGAGTGTGAATCTAGGATAATTGGAAATCATAAAAAATGAAATGGAGTGTTTGCAGATTGATATCTTAGACATTAGTGAGTTGAAAAGGACTGGTATTGGCCATTTTGAATAACACAAACATACTGTCTACTATACTGGGAATGACAAATTAAAGAGGAGTGATGTCATATTCATCATTGAAAGAAACATTTCAAGATCTATCCTGAAGTACAATACTGTCAGTAATAGGATAGTATCCATATGCTTAAAAGGAAGACCAGTTAAAATGACTATTATTCAAATTTACCACCCACCACACAAGACAAAGATGAAGATACTGAAATTTTTTGCCAACTTCTGCAGTCTAAAATTGACCAAACACACAAACAAGATGTATTGGTTGTTACCAGTGATTGGAATGTGAAAGGTGGAAACAAAGAAGAATCTGGCAATTGGAAAATATGGCCTTGGTGATAGAAATGATGCCAGAGATTACATGATAGAATTTTGCAAGACCAATGACTTATTCCTTGCAAATACCTTTTTCAACAACATAAATTGTTGACTACAATTGACTGAGTACATCTGTGGAAAAAAATCATGGAGAAGTTCAGTATCTTCAGCCAAAACAAAGCCAGGAGCTGACTGTGGGGCAGACCATCAATTGCTCATATGCAAGTTCAACTTGAAGCTAAAGAAAATTAAAACAAGTCCACAAGAGCCAAAATACGACCTTGATTATATCCCACCCGAACTTAGAGACCATCTGAAGAATATATTTGACAGACTGAACACCAATGACCAAAGACTGGATGAGTTGTAGGAGGTCATTAAGAACATCATACATGAAGAAAGCAAAAGGTCATTAAAAAGACAGAAAATAAAGGAAAGACCAAAGTGGATATCAGAAGAGACTCTGAGACTTGCTCTTGAATGGAGTAGCTAAACCAAATTGAAGAAATCATGAAATAAAAGAGCTGAACAGAATATTTCAAACAGTGGCTTGAGGGGACAATGTAAAGCATTATAAAGAAATGTGTAAAAACTTGGAGTTAGAAAACCAAAAGGGAAGAACAGGCTCAGCATTTCTTAAACTGAAACAACTGAAAAAAATTCAAGTCCTAAGTTGCAGTATTCAAGGATTCTGTGGACAAAATACTGAGCCATGCAGGAAGCACCAAAAGAAGATGGAAGGAATGTATAGAGTCATTGTACCAAAAAGAATTGGTTAACATTCAACCATTTTAGGAGGTAGCATATGATTAAAAATGGTGGTCTTAAAGGAAGAAGTTAAACTGCACTAAAGGAATTGGCAAAAAACAAGTTTCTGGGAATTAGTAGAATACCTACTGGTATGTTTCAATAAACACATGCAGTGCTGGAGATACTCACTCCTTTATGCCAAGAAATTTGGAAGATAGCTACCTAGCCAGTTCACTGGCACATATTTGTGCCCATTCTAAGGAAAGGTTATCCAACAGAATGGGGGATATTATTGAATAATATAATTAATATCCCATAAAAGTAAAATTTTGCTGAAGATAATTCAAAAATGGTTGTAGCAGTACATCAACAAGAAACTACTAGAAAATCAAGCTAGATTCAGATGAGGGTGTGGAACAAGCACTGTCATTCCTGATGTCAGATGGATGTTGGCAAAGAGTACCAGAAAGATGTTTACCTGTGTTTCATTGACTATGCAAAGGCATTCAGCTATGAAGATCATAACAAATTATGGATACCATTGAGAAGAATGGGATTTCCAGAACCTGTACATAGACCAAGAGGCAGTCATTTGAACAGAACAAGGGGATACTGAATGATTTAAAATAATAAAAAAAAAAGGTATGTGTCAGAGTTGTATCCTTTCACCATACTTATTCAATCTACATGCTGACCAAATAATTGGAAAAGCTTGATAATATGAAATAGAACACAGCAGCAGGATTAGAGGAAGACTCACTAACAACCTGTGATATGCAAATGATGCAGTCTTGCTGAAGGTGAAGAAGGCTTAACATACTTACGGATAAAGATCAAAGACTATAGCCTTCAATATCGATTATACCTCAATTTAAAGAAAACAAAATCCTTTCAACTGAACCAATAAGCAACATTACGATAAATGTAGAGAAGATTGAAGCTGTCAGGGATTTCATTTTACTTGGATCCCATGGAAGCAGCAGTCAAGAAATCAACCAGCATATTGCACTGGGAAAATCTGCTGCAAAAGATCTCTTCCAATGTTTAAAAGCAACGATTTCACTTTGAAGACTAAGGTGTGCCTGACCCAAACCATGGCATTTTCAATCACTTCATATGCATGTGAAAGCTGAACAATGAATAAGGAAGACCATAGAAAAATCAATGCATTTGAATTGTGAAGTTTATGAAGAATATTGAATGTACCATAAATGGCTAGAAGAATGAACAATTGTGTCTTGGAGGAAGTATAGCTAGAGCTCCTTAGAAGCAAGAATGGACAGATTTCAACTCATGTATTTGGTTCATGTTGTCTGAAAGGACCACTCCCTGGAGAAGGACATTGTCTTAGTTCTCTAATGCTTCTATAACAGAAATACCATAAGTGGTTGGCTTTAAGCAGAGGAATTTTTTCTTTTACAGTTTAGGAGGCTAGAAGTCCAAATTCAGAGTGCTGGCTCTAGGGGCTGGCTGAAGTCTCCTTGACCTTGAGCTTCAGCTCTGCCTCTTGTTTCAAGCCCACTGCAGTTGGAGGGTTCTCCTAAATCATCCAGCTGCTAGCTGCTGAAGATGACCAACCCAAGGTCATCAGGTAAAATAGCATAATCCCAAGATCAGTAAGCACTGGATCAAGTCCAGGAACTGGAGATGGTGACTGAACTAAATTCAGGAGAGTTTCTACATACACTGGAAGTAGGCCACACCCTGAATGCAACTCTACTTCAGCTGATTAACTGCTCACTGTAGATTATACCAACGAGATGATTGCACCATGTCCAGTCTCATCAAGGGGAGTAGCTATATCCAACTGCCAAGCCACTCAAACTCTTGGCCCAGCCAAATTGACACACAACCGTTGCTACCACTGAAATCATGCTGATAAAATAGAGGGTCAGCGTAAAGGGGAAGACACTCAACCAGATGGATTGACATAGTGGCTGGTACGATGGGCTCAAGCATAGTAACTCTTGTGAGGATGGTGCAGGATTGGGCAGTGTTTCGTTCTGTTGTACATAGGTTTGCTATGAATTGAAACTAATTCTACAGCAGTTAATGAAAACAACAAACAACCTTCATGAACAGACATACAAAAAATACGAACAAAATCTCAGCCAAAAGAATCCAACACCATATCAAAACAATAAATTATAACCAAGTGGGATTCTTATTAATTATGTAAGGGCTTTTCAACATTAGAAAAACAATTAATGTAAGCCACCACATAAATAAAACAAAAGAAAAGAACCACATGATCATACCACTCAATGCAGATGAGGCATTTGACAAAATTCAACACTCAGTCTGGTAAATACACTCATTAAAATAGGAATAGAAGTGAAGTTTCTCAACACAATTACGGGCATATATGCAAAACCAATGGCCAACATTGTTTGCAATAGGGAAAGACTGAAAATATTCCTCTTCCCAATGAGACCCAGACTATAATGCCCTTTATCATCACTCCTTTCGATACTGTATTGTAAAGTCATAGTGGAGCAATAAAGCAAGATAAGGAAATAAAAGCCATCCAAATAAGCAAATAAGAAGTAAAACTACCTCTATTTGCAGATAATATGATCTTATACATAGAAAACTCCAGAGATTCAGCAACAACACTACTGGAACTAATAAAAGGAATCAACAAAGTGGCAGGGCACAAGATCGACAGACAAAAATGAGTTAAATTACTCTACATTAACAGAGAGAACTCTTAAAAGAATATCAGGGAAATAATACAATTTATAATAACCACCCAAAAGATGAAGTACTTAGGACTAAATCCAACCAGAGATACTAAAGACCTATACAAAGGAAACCATAAAATACTACTGCAAGAAACCAAAAGAAACATAAATGAATTGAAGAACATACCATGTTCATGGAGAGGAAGATTTGTCATTTTGAAAATGTCAATACTACCCAAAGTAATGTACAGTTATAATGCAATTCCAAACCAGATTCCATCATCATTCTGTCGAGATTTGGAAAAACTAATCACCAACTTCGTATGGAAAGGAAAGAGACGCCAGATAAGGGGGAAAAAAAAAAAAAAAAAACTCATTGCCATCGAGTTGAGTTGATCTGACTCATAGCGACCACCCATAGGTTTCCAAGGCAGTATCACTATGGAAGTAGAGCACTATTAAATAAGAACAAAGTAGGAAGCCTCACACTCCCAATCTCAAAATCTACTACACAGGCATGGTAATCAAAACAGCTTGGTATTGGTTACAATGAAAGGCACATAGACAAATGGAACAGCATTGAGAACCCAGAAGTAAATCTATCCAGCTATGGTCAGCTGATCTTTGACAAAGGGCCAAAATCCATTAAATGGGGAAGAGATAATCTCTCTAATAAATGGTGCTGGCAAAACTGGGTATCGATTTGCCGAGAAATAAATTTGAATCCATGTCTCACACCATACACAAAAACTAATTCAAGATGGATCAGAAACCTAAATGTAAATCCTAAAACTATAAAGATTACAGAAGAAAAACTGGGGGCAAACTTAGAGGCCCTATTTATGGCATAAACAGGCTATCACATATAACTAAAAATGCAGAGAGAGCAGCAGACAAACTAAATAACTAAAAACTCGCTGCCATGGAGTTGGATCCAACTCATAGCCACCCGTCCTTGGATTTCTGAGGTAGTATCACTACAGAAGTAGATTGCTCAATCTTCCTTCCGAGGAGTGGTTGGTGGATTTGAACCACAAGCATCTGGTTAGTAGTCAAATGCCTTAGGCACTATGCCACTAGAGCTCCTAACTAGGCAACTGGAAGCTCCTAAAAATTAAACATTCATTTGAATCAAAAGACTTCACCAAGAGAGGAAAAGGAGAACCTGTAGACTGGGGGAAAAAATTGGCACTGATATATCTGACAAGGGACTAATCTCTATAATTTATGGAAAACATCAATACCTCAACAACAAATGGAGAAACAATCCCATTGAAAAATGAGCAGAGAACATGAAAAAACACTTCACTGAAGAAGACATTCAGGCAAAGAACATGAAAAGACACTTCACCAAAGAAGAAATTCAGTCAGCCAACAAACACATGAAGAAATCCTCACAATCATTAGCCATTTGTTACTGTTGTTAGGTACCATTTTTCCAAATCTTGACAACAACAGGTGCCATTGAGTCAGGTCCCACTCATAGAGACCCTATGTACAACAGAATGAAACATTATCTGGTTGTGTACCATCTTCACAATTCTTGCTATACTGATTCCATCATTGCAGTCATTGTGTCAGTCCACTTCATTGAGGGTCTTCCTCTTTTTTGCTGACCCTCTACTTTTTCCTTTTTTAATTTTATTGTGAGTTTTTGTTTGTTTGTTTGTTTGTTTTCTTTAACTCAGTCTCCTCCCCTCTCTACCCTGCAGCCCTCCCCGTGCCCTTCATAATTATGCACTCCTGTTTGTCCTGCATTTTCTCAGTTTGAATGTTGGTCTTTTGGTGTCCCATGGTCTATTGCTCTAAGGGATGTATTACCACTGAGTGTGTGGGTGTGGCATCCTGGGTTGAGTGGTCTGCATGTACATCTTGTTAACTATTGGGCTGAGAGCCTGCCCCTGGGGGTGAGTTTTATTCCAGGCGCCAAATGTATTTCAGGGCCATAGTATTGGGAGTCTCACCAGATTTCATCTGACCAGTAATTCTGGTCATTATTGAGTTTTTGGATTTTGTTCCACGTTTTCCCTCTCACTCTATCCAGGATCTCCAGATTTGATCATTTCCTGAGTGGTTGGCATTGGTAGCCAGGCACCATCCAGTTCTTCTGGTCTCAAGGGCCATCATGTCCTAGGGCTGATTGCTTCTAAATGCCCTTTTTTTTTTTCCCATTCGTCTTCATTTCTGATGCTAGGAGACCATTAGCTGCCTCTTAGATGGCTGCTTAAAAGCTTTTAAGACCCCGGTCTCTACTCACCAATGTAAGATGTGGAGCAACACTTTTATGTATTTTGTTGTACCAATTGAGTCTGGTGTCCCCCAGTACTAATTTTATTGTGATTTGGGGGAAAGTTTACAGAGCTACTCATCTTCCATAGAGCAGTTCACATACACTTTGTCTCATGATATTGACTGCTATTTCCCCAATGCATCAACTTCCTTCCCATTTCCTCCCCATAATTACCTCTTCCCTGTGTTCTTCCCTCCTGTGCATTCCTGTCCCCTGAGCTATCTCCTGGTGCATACACAGCCCTTCTATTCTCCTATGATTGTTCTCTCCAAGGAGTGTATTTTGTTGTTGTTGTTGTTATTTGCCATCGAGTCGGACCCGACTCATAGCGACCCCTCCTTGGGTTTCCAAGGCAGTAGACTGCCCAAACTTCCTTCTGAGTGGTGGCTGGTGAGTTTGAACCACCAGCCTTCTGGTTAGCACTCAAGTGCCTTAGGTACTATACTACCAGAGCTCCTAGGAGTATATTTACCTAATGTAAATGTTTACCTCATATGCCCGTCTTTTGTTTGGCTGGAAGCCACAGGAGTGGGTTCAATTCCAGACCTGAAGGGCAGCTAGGGGCCATAGTCTCAGGGGTTCTGTCAGGCTGTACCAGAACAGCAAACCTGATCGCTTTGTGTGTGTGTGTGTGTGTGTGTGTGTGATTTTGAGTTTTGTTCCACATTGTTCTCCCTCTCTATCCAGGATCTTCTACTTAGATCCCCCTTCTAGTGGTTGATAGTGGTAGCTGGGCACCATCTAGTTCTTCTGATCTCATAGTCATATAGGCTGAGGATCTTATGGTGTACCAGTTGCTTGGACCAATTGTTTTCATGGGTCTTTGGTTTTTTTCATTGTTCTTTGTTCTGGATGAGGAAAGACTCATCATTTCATCTAGATGGCTGCTTGCAACCTTTTAAGATCCCAGTCGCTACTTGCCAAAGTAGGAGGTGGAACAATGTTTTGTTTAGTATGTTATGCCAATTGAGATTGATGGCCCTTCCAACCACGGTCCCGAGCCCACAGATCCAACTACTCACTCCCTCTGAGTAGATGGCTGTGGACAAGAAGTGACTATAACTTTGTGCCTTGTCAACTCTACTGGGAATTCTCTACCTGGGAATTGTTATAGAACATACCCATACACTAATAGAAACACTGTCTGGCAACACTATACATGTGTGATAGTCACACTCTTCCCTGCATGTTGTTGTTGTTGTTAAGTGCCGTTGAGTCGTTTCTGACTCATAGCAACCCCATGCACAGCAGAACGAAACACTACCTGATCCCGTGCCAGCCCCACAATCCCTGCTATACTTGAGCCCATCATCACAGCCACCATGTCAATCCATCTCGTTGAAGGCCTCCCGTTCTTTCACTGACCCTCCACCCTACCAAGCATGACATCCTTCTCCAGGGAATGGTCCCTTCTGACAACATGACCAAAATAGGTGAGACGAAGTCTGG
>NW_006921673.1:6653096-6666572 GCF_000298275.1 Orycteropus afer afer | reverse complement strand
CTGGTGCACAGGTAACAGCCCAGCTTATACACTGAGACAGACTAGGAAGAAAGAAGAGGCTGTCCACTTCTCAAAGAATTGGCCAGGAAAAACCTTATGAATAGCTTCCCTGCATAGACATAACCTAATTGTTCAGCCTGTCCACCCATCTATCCACCCATAGAACAATGTTTGCCATCACTGACAATGCAGTAATGTATGTGCAAAAGGGTTCATCTTTGTTGTCTGTACCTCCCATGCACCTCTGTGTCTTCCTCTTCCTCAGTGCCACCATGTTGATCACTCACATTTGGTACATTGCCCTTCCCTTCACTCAAATCAATACTTGTCTCTACCTATCTAGCAGTGTTCCCTCCCCTCACTCCACACCCCCCCTCATAACCAACAAAGAAAAGCTCCTTCCATATATAAACCTTTCCTTGATTTTTTACAATTACGGGCTAATACAGTATTTGTCCTTCTGTGAATGACTTATTTCACTTAGCATAATATCCTTTAAGTTCATCCACATTATGTGGTGTTTTGCAGATTCTATGTTACTCTTTAGGGTTGCACAGTATTCCACTGTGTGTATGTACCATAGTTTGGTTATCCATTCTTCTGTTGATGAGCACCTAAGTTGTTTCCATCTTTTTTTGCTATTGTAAATAGTGCTGTGATGAACATTGCTGTGCATATATTGTTCTTGTCCTGGCTCTCACTTCTTTAGGCTACGTACCTAGTAATAGAATGGCTGGGTCAAATAGTATTTCTAATTCCAACTTTTTAAGGAATCACCATACTGATTGCCACAGTGGTTGTATCATTTGATAGTCACACTAGCAGTGTATGAGGGTCCCAATCTCTCCACATCCTCACCAGTATTTGTTATTTTCTGTCTTGTTGAAATTTGCTACTAGTGCTGGGGCAAGATAGTATCTTGCTCTTTCGATTTGCATCTCTCTAATGTCTAATGATCATGAACATTTTTTCACTTGTTTGTTGGTTGCCTGAATATCCTCTAAGGTGAAGTGTATATTCATGTACTCTGCCCATTTTTAATTGGATTATTTGTATTTTTGTTGTTGAGGTGTTGGAGTTTTCTATAAATTTTAGAGATAAGTCCCTTGTTAGATATGTCATTGCCAAATATTTTCTCCCAATCTGTAGGTTCTCGCTTTACCCTTTTGGAGAAGTCTTTGGAAGCACATAAAAATTTAATTTTTAGAAGCTTCCATTCATCTAGTTTCTCTCCTGCTGTTTTGCATTTTGGGTTTTGTTTGATAATCTATTTATGCCATATATTAGGGTCCCTACATTTGCCCCTATTTTTTCCTTTGAGGAACTTCACAGTTTTAGGTTTCACATTTAAGTCCTTGGTCCATCTGGAGTTAGTTTTTGTGTATGGTATGAGGCACAGATCTTGTTTCACCTTCCTTCAAATGGATGTCCAATTTTGCCAGCATCATTTATTAAACAGAAAATCTCTTCCCCATTTAATGGATTTCAGCCCCTTGTCAAAGATCAGCTGACCATATGTCAATGGATCTATTTCTGGGTTCTGAATTCTATTTCATTGGCTGACTCTCTACTTCTTTATTGTTGTTAGGTGCCATGGAGTCTGACTCGTAGTGACTCTATGTACAACACAACAAATCACTGCCTGGTCCTGTGCCAGCCCCATGATCCTTGCTAATACCTGAGCCCTTCATCGCAGCCACTATATCAATTCATCTTGTTGAGGGCCTTCCCCTTCTGACAACATGACCAAAGTAGGTGAGATGAAGTCTGGCCATTTTTGCTTCCAAGGAGCATTCTGGGTGCACTTTTTCCAGGACAGCTTTGTTAGTCCTTTTAGCAGATCATAGTACTCTTAGCATTCTTCTCCAACACCACAACTCAAAAGCATCAACACTTCTTCGGTCTTCCTTACTCATATGCAATATGAAGTCTGATTTCTTGACTGATGCTTCCATGGGTGTTGATTGTGGATCGAAGTATTATGAAATATTTGACAACTTCAATCTTTTTTCCATTTATCATGATGCTGCTTATTAGTCCAGTTGTGAGGATTTTTGTTTTCTTTATGTTGAGGTATAATTCATACTGAAAACCATAGTCTTTAAACTTCTTCAGTAAGTGCTTCAAGTCATTTTCACTCTCAGCAAGGAAAGTTGTCATCTGCATATCTGAGGTTGTTAATGAATCCTCCTCCAATCCTGGTGCTGTGTTCTTCTTCATGTAGTCCAGCTCTTTGAATTATTTGCTCAGCAGAGAGACTGAATGAATATGGTGAAAAGATACAACCCTGACACACATCCTTCCTGATTTTAAACCAAACAGTATATCCTTGTTCTATTCAAATGACAGCTTCCTGGTCTATACACATATTCCTCATGAGCATAATTAAGTGTTCTGGAATTCCCATTCTTCTCAATGTTATCCATAATTTGTTATGATCCACATACTTGAATGCCTTTGCATAGACAATAAAACACAAGTAAACATCTTTCTGGTATTCTTTGCTTTCAGCCAAGGTCCATCAATGATATCAACAATGATGCCTATTGTTCAATGTCCTCTTCTGAATTCAGCTTGCATTTCTGGAAGTTCCCTGCCAATATACTGCTGCAATCATTTTTTAATTTTCTTCAGCAAAATTTAACTTGCATGTGATATTAATAATATTGTTTGACAATTTCCACATTCTGTTGGATCACCTTTGGAATGGGTACAAATATGGATCTCTTAAAGTCAGTTGGCAAGGTAGCTGTCTTCAAAATTTCTTGGCATAGATGAGTAAGTGCCTCTAGCATGGCATCCATTTGCTGAAACATCTCAGTGGCTATTCCATCAAATCCTGGAGCCTTGTTTTTCACCATTTCCTTCAATGCAGTTTCAACTTCCTGAAATAGATGAACATCGACCAACTCTTTTTGGTACAATGACTCTGTGTATTCCTTCCATCTTCTTCTGTTGCTTCCTGCATCATTCAATATTTTGCTTATAGAATCCTTCGATATTGCAGCTCAAAGCTTGAGTTTTTTCCTTCAGTTCTTTCAGTTTAAGAAATGCCAAGCATGTTCTTCTCTTTTCGTTTTCTAACTCCAGGTGTTTGCACAATTCATTATAATAATTGACTTTGTCTTCTTGAGCTGCTTTCTGAGGTCAGCTCTTTTATCTTGTGATTTCTTCCATTTGCTTTATCTCCTCTCCATTAAAGAGCAAGTTGCAGAGTCTCTTCTGTCATCCTTTTTGGTCTTTTCTTCCTTTCTTGTCTTTTTAATGATCTTTCACTTTCTTCATGGATGATGACCTTGATGTCTTACCACAATTTGTCTGGTTTTTGGTCATTAGTGTTCAATGTGTTAAACCTATTCATTGGATGGTCTCTAAATTCAGGTGAGATATAATCAAAGTCATATTTTGGCTCTCATGGACTTGTTTTAAATTTCAATGAGCAATGGATGGTCTGTTTCAAAATCAGCTCCTGGCCTTGTTTTGACTGATATTCAGCTTTCCCATCACATCTTTCCACAGATGTTGTCAATCTTGTTCCTGTATATTCCATCTGGTGATGTCCACTTGTATAGCTACTGTTTACATTGTTGAAGAAAGGTATTTGCAATGAATAAGTCATTTGTCTTGGAAAATTCTATCATGTGATCTCCAACATCATTTCTATCACCAAGGCCACATTTTCCAACTAACAACAATTCTTATTTGTTTCCAACTTCCTCATTCCAATCAGCAGTAATAATCAATGCATCTTGATTGCATATTTGGTCAATTTCAGACTGCAGAAATTGGTTAAAAAATCTTCAATTTCCTTCTCTTTGGCTTTAGTGGTTGCTGCATAAATTTGAATAACAGTAGTATTAACTGATCTTCCTTCTAGGCATATGGATATTATCCTATCACTGACAGCAATTTACTACAGCATAGATCCTTAAACATTTCTTGTGATGATGAATGACATGCCATTCCTCTTCAATTTGTCATTCCCCACACACTTAGTCATATGGTTGTCTGATTCAACATGGCCAGAACCAGTCAATTTCAGCCCACTAATGCCTAGAATATCAATCTTTATGTGTTTCATTTCATTTTTGACAACTTCCAATTTTCCTAGATTCATATTTCATACATTCCAGGCTCCAATTACTAATGGATTTTTGCAACTGTGATTTGATGGAATTGTTGTTGTTGTTGTTGTTATGTGCTGTCGAGTCAGACCTGACTCATAGCGACCCCTCCTTGGGTTTCCGAGGCAGTATCACTACAGAAGTAGATTGCCCCATCTTCCTTCCGAGGAGTGAATGGTGGGTTTGAACCGCCAGCCTTCTGGTTAGCAGTCAAGTGCCTTAGGCACTATGCTACCAGAGCTCCTTTGATGGAATAGTCACTGAGATGTTTCAACAAATGGATGCCATGCTAGAGGCACTTACTTGTCTATGCCAAGTTGCAACTGTTTTGCAACTTTTGAGTCATGCCCCATCAGCAAATGGAGGTCCTGATAGCTTTACATGTCATTAAGGTTGACACTATTTTGAGGAGGCAACTTTTTCCCAATTGTACTTTGAGTGCCTTCTGACCTAAGGGGCTCATCTTCCAGCACTATATCAGACAATGTTTCAAAGCTATTCACAAATTTTCCAGTAATACATCAGACAGAGCTTCACTGCTGTTCATAAGATTTTCACTGGCCAATTCTTTGAGAAGTGGGTGGCTCCTTCCTTCTTCCAAGTCTGTCTTAGCCTGGAACCTCTGCTGAAACCTGTCTGCCCTAAGTAACCATGCAAGCATTTGAAATACTGGTGGCATAGCCTGCAGCCTTACAGCAACACGCAAGCCACCATAGTAGGACAAACTGACAGATGAATTTGAGAGATGTAAAGCAAAACAAAAGTGAGATTATCTCACTCCAGCATTAATAAAAAGTTAAAAAAAAATAGAAAACTACAAGTGTTCGTGACAGTATGTGGAAACTAGAACCCTCATAAACTATTGATGGGAATATAAAATGGTTCAACCACTGTGGTATGGAACTTCCTTAAAAATATAGAAATAGAAATACCACATGATGTAGCAATTCTACTACTAGTGATATATTCTACAGAAATAAGAGCCATGACATAAACAAACTCATTGCAGCATTATTCATAATAGCAAAAAGGTGGAAACAACCTAAGCACCATCAACAGATATATGGATAAACAAACTATGGTACAGACGCAGTGGAATACTATGCAACATTAAAGAATAATGCTGAATCTGTGAAACAACTCATAACATGAATGAACCTAGAGGACATTATGCTGAGTGAAATTGTCAATCACAAAAAGACAAATATTGTGTGACACCACTATGGTAAAAAGCTAAGAAAAAAAGTTTACACACACACAAACATTCTTTGATGTGTACAAGGGGTTGAGAGGAGAAGGGAAGGTAAATCACTAACTATAGGGTAGACATATATTAACTTAGGTGAAGGGAAAGGGAATATACAACACGGGGGAGGGCAGCAAAGGAAGTCAAATACAAGGAGTACTGAGGAGTACAAGAGTTAAAGGTAACAAAGGTAAATACTATTATATAAACAATGCTGCAATAGCAATAATAATAATCTATGAGTAGATACATAGATAGTAGACATGCAAGCTGAAGAGAAATAGGAAGATGAATGGAACTACACCCATCAATATATAAAGGTTTGAGAAAGGATATTTCTACATACGTACCTATATGTGCTACAAATATATCCATGATTATTGTAGAGTAGACAGAGGACAAAGTTATAAGAAGCTCTTAGCCATAACCAAATACTTTGACTTAATAAGTCCCTGGGCCTGGAGGCCCAGGACAATAGTCTCAGGGGACATCGAGGTCAATTGGCATAACATAGTCCACAAAGACAATGTTTTATATCCTACTTTGGTGAGTAGCTACTGAAGTCTTAAAAGCTTATGAGTGGCCATCTAAGGGGCAACTATTGGTCTCTCCCCACCTTGAGCAAAGAAGAGTGAAGAAAATTAAAGACACAAGGAAGCAATTAGTCTAAAGGACTAATGGACTACACAAGCACCAGCCTCCATGACCCTGAGACTGAGACCAGAAGAACTACATAGTGCCAAGTTATCACTGCTGACCCTACGAAATGGATCACAATAGGAGGTCCTGGATAGAGTGGGAGAATAATGTGGAACAAAAGTAAAAATCATTAAAAAAAAAAAACAGGCTTACTCGTCTTATAGAAATTGGTGGAATTCCTGAGACTATGGCTTTTAGACATCATTTAAGCCTGGAATTGAACTCAGTTCCATGGCTCAACTTTAAGTCAAATGACAGAGAGGCTGTAATAGTTAAGGTTATGTGACAACTTGGCTGGCCCTGATTTTGAGTGGTTGGACAGCTGGTGGTAGTTATTCCCCATGATAAGCCTAGCAGTCAACTCCATGGTGGAATCGGCCATGAACAGCTGATAGGGATGTGGTCTGCTTCCTGTAAATAAGGAGATGATTTGGGAATCGTATCTAGCTTTTTGGCATGCTTGAAGCCTGCATGTAGCCAAGTCATTGTTCAGCAGCCTGCCATGCCCTGCCAATCTTGTAACTCTTAAAGGACTTTAATAAGTGGCCTGCTGTGTTGTTTGGTAATATCAGTATTGTGCCTTTTTACTTGTCTACCTTGGGTTTGTCAGCGTCAGCAGCCAGAAACTGCCTGAGTGAAGAAAGCCTCCAGCTTCAGTGGGCCGGGAGCCAGAGGCAGAGCTGATGTCCAAGAGCTCTGGCAGAGGCAGAGCTGGTTTTCACCCAGTCCTAAGAGCCTGGCACTTTGAACTCAGACTTCCAGCCTCCAAACTAAGAGAATAAACTTCTGTTGTGAAAGCCATCCCATTTGTGGTATCTTCTATTAGAGTGGCATGAAATAACCAAAACCCAGACCTGTAAGGTGAACTATAAAACCACAGAAGTATGCCCTCAACCATACAAGATCAAAAGGACAGTATTTGTCCAAGATAAAGCTCAGAAGGCAGGAAGGGACAGCAAAGAAGAACAAATGGAAATGGTAAAGACAGAAAGGAAGTAGAAAGAGTGCTGTTACATCATGTGCATTGCAATCAATGTTAGAAAACAAAATGTGTATAAATTGTTGAATGGAAAACCAATTTGCTCTGTAAACTTTCACCCAAATAATAATAAAAAGTTACTAAAAAAAAAAAAAAAAATACGTACGGGGGCAGGAAGACCTAATATTAACTGAGATAGAATTTCCTATTACCTGGTAAAATAAGAAATTGAAGTGGATTTAACATACAAAAAAAAAAAAAAGTAACATTTATTGTATACAATTTTTACAAGGTTACTTTATGCTAGGAGAAGCTTTGGGCTCAGGATTGCTGTGGAAAAGCTCTGTCACTGGTAGAATATACACATCCTAGAGGCAGCAGACTTTTGAGAGGGCTTCATTTTAGGGGCAAGGGATTATATTAGTTTCCTAGAACTGCCATAACAAATTATCACAAACTAAAACTACAGCAATTTATCTTCTTACAGTTCAGGAAGCCACACACCAAGATGTCAACAGGGTTCCCACCTTCTGGAGGATCTGAGCAACAAGGTGTCCCATGCCTCTCTCCTAGCTTCTGATGATTTTCAGAAATCTTTGGTGTTCCTTGACTTGAGGACACATCAGTCTAATCTCTGCCATCTTCACATCACCTTCTTCTCTGCTTCTGAGTCCTCTAGTTTCCTTATAAGGACATCAATCATTCTATTTACGAGAACCTTCCCTCCAAATCCAGGATGATTTCATCTTGAGAGTCTTAACAAATTACAACTGCAAAGACCCTGTTCCCCATAAGGTCACATTCTGAGATTCCAGATGGACATGAATTTTGGGGTACAGTATTCATCTCACTAGAGACTGAAGAGATGGTGGGTGCTGGTGTGAAAGAGCCACTCCTGTACCACTGTGACATTGGGAAGCACTGTATGACATTGTGGGACTTCAATTCACTTCAATTCAATTTGATGTGTGTTGATTTTTTTTTCTCTCTCTCTTTCCTCTAAAAAGCTTCCCTTTAACATACTAAAGTCAATAGTGGAGGTAGGGCTGGTGCCAGCCGACTCAGAAGTCTGGACAAAAACTCCCCAGGCTTCTGGGCATGCATTTTGGCCCATATACACCTGACCCCACTAAATGGTAACACACAATGTTCTGTGCTATGAAATATCTATGCTACAAAGGTTCTGTTTTAAAGCAAATATTGCAAGTACACCTGAAGGGCATAAAACTATCCCCTATATCTCTGTGTTATAAAAAACAATAGAAACAAACTACAACAGGCAATAATATCTCCCTTGGAATTGAGAGGAAGGCTCTAAACATCCAGCCTTAGCCTTAGTTAAAAGAAAGGAAAAGCCTCTTTCAACTTCTTACTCATATCCTTAAGTAATAACAAAAGTAGTTCACCCAATCCCTAGCTAAAAAACTTTGTTGGACCATTTCATAAGTGGTATAACAAAGCTCTTATGCATTGATGAGTACATAAACTACAAAATTGTCCTCTTGAATTACCTCAGGTGTTTCTACTGCCTATTTGCAGAAATCTGTACATTTCAAGCAAATTCTGCAATGTAAGAATGTTGAATGGACATTTTCCTGTCCATTTCCTGAAAACCTGGGGTTTTCAACCATGACCTGGAGGATGACAAAGAGATATTATGTGCTCCCTCACTCTAAAGTAGAGCCCTGGTGATGCAGTGGTTAAAGTGCTTGGCTGCTAAGTAAACGGTTGGCAGTTTGAATCCACCAGCCATTCTGCAGGAGGAAGATGTGGCAGTCTGCTTCTGTAAAGGTTTATGGCCTTGGACACCTTATGGGGCAGTTCTATTCTGTCGTATAGGGTCACTGTGAGTTGGAATTGACTCAACAGCAATGGGTTTAGTTTTGGGTGCTTACTCTAAAGAATACTCAAAGTCACTAAGACCCAGACACCTCTTCGGGAGTTTGTAAGAGATGGCCACACTGGCTTTGCTACCCACAACCATCACCCTAACACCAACTTAAATCTATATTCAAAGATATGGGATAAGGACTAGTGAGTAGAAAAGCCTGAGACCCTTCCTGTGGTATGAGGTGGGACCTTTTCCCCTCCCCACTCCAAGCCAAGCAAAAGGAAGTAGGTACAAGAGAATATCCCACAGAAACTGAAGATTGGCCAATTAAGTCACTACGTATACCTGAGTAGGAAGAAAAGAGAAAAAGAAAGGCTGTAGGAGAGAGAGAGATTTTGATTGGCACTCTGCAGCCACATTTTGTTGTGACAAAATAGGTGAAATTCAAAAGACCTAGTGGCATAGAGTCACTTTGATTGAACCTTCTTGGTGGCATCTTACCCAGGAAGAGAGGACAGGTCACCAGGTGAGGAGGCTATAGCAGCAAGATGGTATGAGTTGCAGAATCTGGGATAGAACTGGGATGATTTTAAAGCAACTGAACAGGAGTCAAGAGTGACTGAGTTAGGCAGGTATTTTGGTTAACTAGTGCTGCTCTAACACAAAATACCACAAATGGATGGCTTTAACAAACAGGAGTTTATTCTCTTACAGTTTAGGAGGCTAGAAGTCCAAGTTCAAAATGCCAGCTCTAGAGGCTGGGTGAAAACCCCTTGACCTTGGGTTTCAGCTCTGCCTTTTGCTCCTGGCCTACTGAATCTGGAGACTTCTCTTAACTCAGGCAGCTGATGGCTGCTGAGGCTAAAAAATCCAAGGTTGATGAGTAAAATGGCACAGTCCCAAAATATCAAGCAACACAGAGGCCACAAGTTCAAGTCGAAAAACAGTCTCCAGATCGGTAGACAATGTGGCAGGTCACTGAGATGAAGACTTGGCCAAATGCAGGGTCCAAGCATGCCAAAAAGCCAGAGACCTTCCTCAATGCTGCTGCTGCTTCTTCTTTGATTTATTATTATTATTTTATATTTTGTTTTATTTTATTTTCAGTGTTTCCTCCCTTCCCCTCCTACTCCTGGCAACCAACAAAGAAAGTTTCCTTCCATATATAAACGTTTCCTTGACTTTTTATGATAATGAACTCATACAATATTTGTCCTTCTGTGACTGGCTTACTTCACTCAGCATAATGTCCTCCAAGTTCATCCACATCAAAGCTGCTTCTTACACACTGGCAGTCCACATCCCTAAGGCAGCTACTCAGCTGCTCACAGTAGATTCCACCATGACTGATTACCAATCATATCATGGGGAATAATTACATCCAACTGCCCAGCCACTCAAAACAAAGGCCACTTGATTTGACACACAATGCTAACTACACAGCAGGATTCCTGAGGCAGAACATATTGCACTGGGAAGCTCCCATCAACATTCCCCCTAGAAATAATTCTCACATGTGTCCCAGAGAGACTCGGTATTTAGCTAGCTACCACTCAGAAGTGATGAGTCCAAATATTAATTCATCTTGGCCAGAGAAACAGCAACAATAGAGGCCCAGACCTGCCTGTTAAACTAGGGATATTTTCACTCTTTCTCCATTCCTAATTCCAATTCTCTGAAAGAGAAATGGTCTCAAAGGAAAGAAAAGAGGTGGAGCGAAAAAGTTAATCCCCCAATCTAACTCCCTTATGTGGAAACTCCTGGAACCAGGGGAATGGGAAGAGATGAGATTGCAAACAGCTATGAGGTAGAGTTTTTATTTGGATTAAAATGGAATGTCAGAATAATGAACAAATTTATCCTGGAAGAAGTGCAGCCAGAATGTTCCTCAGAAGCAAGAATGTCCAGACTTCATCTCACCTACTTTGGTCATATTGTCAGAACAGACTAGTGCCTGGAAAAGTATATCATCCTTGGTAAAGTGGAGGGTCAGAAAAGATGGTGACGACCCTCAATGAGATGGATTGACACACTGGCTGCAACAATGAGTTCAGGGATTGTGAGGATGATGCAGGACCAGACTGTGTTTAATTCTGTCATACGTAGGGCCTCTATGCATTGTAGCTGACTTGATGGCACTTAACAACAGCAACAACATTTTAATCACTAACAGTGACCATCAATGGAGAGAAGATTGAGGTTGTCAAGGAATTCACATTGCTTGGTTCTACAATCGATGCCAACGGAAGCAGCAGTCAGGACATTAGACGACGTGTAGCATTGGGAAAGTCAACTGCGAAGGAACTGTTTCAAGTGCTGAGGAGCAAGGATATCTCCTTGAGGACTAAGGTGCGCCTGACACAAGCCAAGATATTTCCAATCACCTTGTATGCATGTGAGAGCTGGACAATGAATAGGGAAGACCGAAGAAGAGTTGATGCTTTTGAGTTGTGGTGCTGGCGAAGAATGCTGAAAGTACCATGGACTGCTAAAAGAACTAACAGATCTGTCCTGGAGGAAGTGCAGCCAGAATGCTCCTTGGAAGCAAGAATGGCCAGACTTCGTCTCACCTATTTTGGTCATGTTGTAAGAAGGGACCATTCCCTGGAGAAGGATGTCATGCTTGGTAGGGTGGAGGGTCGACGAAAGAGGGGGAGGCCTTCAACGAGATGGATTGATACAGTGGCTGCGATGATGGGCTCGAGTATAGCAGGGATTGTGGGGCTGGTGCGGGATCGGGCAGTGTTTCGTTCTGCTGTGCATGGGGTCGCTATGAGTCGGAAACGACTCGACGGCACTTAACAACAACAACAACAACAACAGTGACCAGAAAGCTGTGGGATCTGCCCAAACTGTCACTAAGGGAAAGGAAAGGGGGACTTGCTGGAGCAAAGTTGACAGCAGTAATTTAAATAAATAAATAAAACCACTTCATATTTGTACCCTGACCTAAGTTCAGATGGTTGAATAAACTAGTTATATATATTGACTTTTCTGATCTTTGTAGCAACACTGTGGAGAGTAAAAAAAGAAGTTTACCATCTTTTTAACAGATGAGAAAATATGATATTGAATCTCTTCAACAATTTAATAATAGAGCTCTGGTCTTTTGAATGCTTGTGTTACACTACCCCTTTGATTCTCAAGTTGGGGTACAGATGTCTTGGGAACATGGAGTTGTGTCAAGAAGCTGGAGTGGAAACATGGTGTACCATATAGAGGAGCAACAATGTTTACCAATGGTAAGAAACCAGAACATTGTTTTCATGTTAAAACAAATATGAAACTATTGTGCATACAACAAAAATTTTGCTTGATTTTTAAAGATAGAACATAATACTCGAAAAATATTTGTTTTGGGCCACATCTTCATCCTTCACCTTACCCCAACATTATCCATGTTAACTCTCCTCTGCAGTCATGGGGACGCTTGTTACACTTATTGAGAAGCCCAACACTTTCATTCTTGAACCAGATTCACCTTGAAATTGTTTATAATAACGAAGGGGAAAAAGAGAGTATCTAAGTGGAAGTAACATTTTTGTGCAAACAACATGCACATTATATGTATTTTTGCCAACCACACCCCTCCTCCAAGATATTTTCATAAGGCATAATGTGTTCAGGAAAATGCCTTGGGGGCAAGGTCAGCTGGCAAAAACCATAATGTGTGAGTCATTTGCTTAACAATACAGTAATGCACCACTTCCACATAGGGCTCTGGGGGCATTGGAGATTAAATTTGTTATCCTAATTATATGTTATCGTTACCTCAATATAGTAAATGAAGTTCTTAGGAAGATTCACTTGTATTTTCTAGTTACTCTAGATTTAAATTTTTGGATGTTAAAATGAGACACACTCTCAGGATTAGTTAGCATGATGACAGAATGCTGGGTGACATCTAGTCAATTCTGACTCATAGAAATCTCATGTGACAAAGTAGAACTGCCCCTACAGAGTTTTCTTACTGTAATCTATAGAGGAGTTGTTGTTGTTAGGTGCTGTCGAGTTGGCTGTACCTCATTGTAACTCTATGACCTTATGAACAACAGAGTGAAACACTGCCCTGTCTTGTGGTCCTCACAATCCTTGCTATACTTGAGCCTGTTATTGCAACAGATGTCAATCCATCTTCTTGAGGGTCTTCTCGTTTTTCACTGACACTCCACTTTACCATGCATGATGTCTTTCTCCTTTCTGACCATTCTCCAGAATGGTCCTTTCTGACAACATGACTGAAGTAAGTGAGAAGTCAGGCCATTTTCACTTTCAAGGAACATTCCAGCTGCACTTCTTCCAGGACAAATTTAGTCTATGTTACTTTCAGTTTTCTTTGCCAAGAACATAATCCAAAGGCATCCACTGTTATTTGGTCTTTCTTGTTCATTGTCCAGCTTTCAGATGTATATGAGGCTATTGAAAATACCATGGCTTGGGTCTGGCCCAACTTAGTCTTCAAAGAGACATCTTTGTTCTTCAGCAATTTAAAGCAGTCTTTTGCAGAAGATTTCCAGTGCAATATGATGCCTGGAGCTCTGGTGGCTTAGTGACTAAGGCACTTGACTGCTAACCAGAAGGCTGGTGGTTCAAACCC
>NW_006921673.1:6643403-6652996 GCF_000298275.1 Orycteropus afer afer | reverse complement strand
CTCAACGGCAGTGAGTTTTTTTTTTTTTTTTTTTTTTTGTGCTTCCATGGGTGTTCACTGTGGACTCAAGTAATATGAAACCTCTGACAACTTCATTCTTTTCTCCATTTATCATGATGCTGCTTATTGGTACAGTTTGAAGATCCTTTGATCTGCATCAGTAAGTGATTCAAGTGTTCTTCACTTTCAGGAAGCAACATTGTGTCATCCGTATATCAGAGGTTGTTAATAAGTCTTCTCCAATCCTGGTGCTGTGTTCTTCTTCATATAGTCCAGCTTCTTGAATTATTTTCTCAGCATACAAGTTGAATAAGTATGGTGAAAAGGTACAACCCTGACACACATCCTTCCTGATTTTTAACCATGTAGTATCCCCTTCTTATGTTTGAAAGACAGCCTCCTGGTCTATGTACAGGTTCTTCATGAGCATATAAATAAGGGTTCTGGAATTCCTATTCTTCATAATGTTATCCATAATTTATTGTGATCCACACAGTCGAATGCTCTTGCGTAGTCAATAAAATGCAAGTAAATATATTCCTGGTGTTCTCTGCTTTCGGTGAAGATCCATCTGATATCCACAATGATATCCTTCATTCCACGTCCTCTTCTGAATACAGCTTTTATTTCTGTTAAGTTCCCTGTCACTATACTGTTGCAACTGTTTATGAATTATCTTCAGCAAAATTTTACTTGCATGTGATATTAATGATATTGTTAGATAATTTCCACATTCTATTGGATCCCCTTTCTTTGGAATAGGAACAAATATGGGTCTCTTCCAGTCAGTTGGCCAAATTACTTGGCATAGATGAGTAAGTGCCTCCAATGCTCCATCTGTTTGTTGAAAACATCTCAGCAGGTATTCCTGCTATCAGTTCCTGGAGCCTTGTATTTCAGCAATTCCCTCAGTGCAGCTTTGACTTCTTCTTTCAGTACCATTGGTTCTTGATCATATGCCACCTCCTGAAATAGGTGAACATCAACCAACTCTTTTTTGTACAGTGACTCTGTGTGTTTCTTCCATCTTGTTTTCATGCTTCCTGCATCATTCAGTATTTTGTCCATAGACTCCTTCAATATTGAACTCAAGGCTTGAACAAAAAATTAAGCAAAATTTGCAACAGTGTTAGAATTATATTTGCATCAGTGATAGAAAATAATATACAAGTCTTTATGCATAAATAAAGGAAAAAGATGAATACATAATGAGGTACAGACCAAGAAATGCAGTTATGAGATTATCTTTTTCTGACTGCAGATGGGAAAATCACCAGCCATTCTCTGACATATTAGGAAAAACTTTGCAATCTATTTGATTTCAGAGAGTTTGTAATAGAAAAAAGGAAATAATTTATTGAACTAGAGGAGAAAAGAGAGATTTATAGTGATGTTTGGGAAAAGGCTCAAAGGTTAAGATAACTATAAACAGATGATTTTCCAGAAGTTTCAAGGATTAGGGGTACGAAGTTTAACTTTGAAAAATGTAACTAATCCTATAAGCAGTTAAAGGAGAAAGAGAAAAACTTGGGAGAGAAAAAATGAAAAAAGAACAACTTAATATTAAACTTCTGTGTTTCATTAGTGTTCTCATTGTCAGTTTTACAAGAGGCCTAAATGGCAAAGGGCATCATTTCAACAGGGAGTGGGTTATTGTTAGGTGCCATGGAGTCAACTCTGACTTGTAGACTATGTACAACAGAATGAAACACCTCCAGGTCATGGGCCATCCTCACCGTCGAGGCTATATTTGCATTCATCATTTTAGCCAGTGTGTCAGTCTGTCTCATTGAGGGTCTTCCCATTTTTGTTGACCCTGTACTTGACCAAGCATGATATTCTTCTCCAGGGAATGGTTCTTCTGACAACATGAACAAAGTAAATAAGATGAAGTCTGGCCATCCTTACTTCCAAGAAGCATTCTGGCAGCACTTCTCCCATGAAAGATTTTTATGTTCTTCTGGCAGTCCATGATATTTTCAGTATTCTTTGCCAACACCATAATTTAAAGACATCAACTCTTCTTCAGTCTTCCTCATTCATTATCCAGCTTTCACATACATATGAGGTGATTGAAAATACATGACTTGGGACAGGTGCACCTTAGTCTTCAAAGTGGTGTCTTTGCTTCTTAACACTTTAAAAAGGTCTTTTGCAGCAGATTTGCCCAGTGTAATACGACTGATTTTTTGACTATAGGGAGTGAGAGAAGGGTTTTAAAGGAAAGAAATCAGGAGGAAGGGAGGGAGTGAGGGGGAGAAGGAGGAAAATGAAGGAGGGGGGGAGGAAACAAGGAAGGATGGAGGAAAGGGGGTAACATTAAAAAATCTGGACGTCTGAAGAATTTAAACTAACATCCATCTATGTTATGAGAGATATTTTCTAAACATATTTTTAAGTATATATTACCATAGTGCCTAAGGCACTTGACTGCTAACTAGAAGGCTGGCGGTTTAAACCCAACAGCCACTCCTCAGAAGGAACATTGGGCAGTCTACTTCCATAACCCAAAGAGGGATCGCTATGAGTGGTGTCTGACTCGACGGCACATAACAACAACAACATATATTACCAAAATCAAACCAACCTCACTGCCACCGAGTCGATTTCAACTCATAGTGACCTCCTTTGGGTTTCCAAGGTGGTAAATCTTTATGGAAGTATATTGACCAGTTTTCCTTTCATTGAGTCACTGGTAGATTTGAACCGCCAACCTTCTGGTTAGCAGTCAAATGCCTTAGATACTACACCACCACAGCTCCTTCGGTATATGTTAGTCAGTTCTAAAAATCCTTATTTTTATGACATTTACATAATATCAAGATATGGCATATTATCATTTTGTCCACAATCCTGGCAGTGTTTATTAACAAATTGGTTTCTGTTATTCCTCTTAAGGAATATGAACACATCAAAACTGTGTCACTCAAAATGGTGAAGTTTAAAAGACCTTTTAGTACTTATTTGTTATAATTTTCCTTGACACAGTGCATAACAAATCTTTAAATTATAAATCATTATTTTCATACACAAGTGCCAATTGAGTACAATCTATCAAGTTCCATGAGAAAGGGGCCTTGTTTGTTTAGCTCTCTATCCCCAGGACCTAGCATAGTGCTTGATACACGATAAGCATTCACTAAATACTTGTTGAACGAATGGACAAAACCATAATGGATTTTAGCCAGTAGGTGGACTCTACTGGCTAAACATCCTCCATTATAAAGTAAATTTATCAAAACATTAAAAATGGTGTTGTAAAATTGAATTCTTCAAAATAAAGTACTATTATTTTGTTATATTTGGCTACTAGCTTTCTATTGTTATCAAACTTTTTTTCTTTTTTTCTGAGGAAATCAAGTATCCAAGGACTTTCTCCTATTTCTTAACTTGACCAAGATCGAACCATCAGGCACCATATGATCCCTAGGAGTTTCTTCAAATTTCAAATACAATACCCAGATCCACATTGCTGTCTATCTTGAAAAATTTACCTGAATTTATTCAAGGGAATTGAATAACTTTACCATGTATCTATTTTCAGTCATGTTCATTGGTGAATTTTTTTAAATTAAAGTAAGCTTCTAAGTTTTAGGAAAACTAAGCAGACATCTCAGGGCTGCAGTTAAAAAGTATTAAGTGGTATAATAAATCCATCATAAAGGAACCAATTTTCATCCCATCATTAATCAACTTGCCACCTCTACCAGCAGAGCTTAGGGAGGCATCATCTTATACACATGACCAGATTTTTCTTCATATCCATTCTCCTCAAGTGTTTCTGCCTAGATCACTTAGCTTTCTCTCCACCCAATCTGGTTCTCAGGAGCATGGGTACCTAATGTTATCATTTTGATATGAAAAGGTGGAACTTCATAGCAGCTCCATGTATTCATTAACTTCAAATCCATTGAAATCAAACAACACACTTTAATCTGATATACAGTATGAGAAAAAATTATTCAGGACTTTTTTTTAATCTTTTTTCCCTGCAGATTAATGAACCATGGTTATGTTCAAAGATAATATTATATCCAGATATTTTATTTCACTGGAAATTACATTCATTTAAATATTTCATTTATAAGAATTCCCAAAACAAAGTTATATTGGATTAAAATATTATTAGTTTTAGAGAAATAGAAGCTACAAAGTGGCTCATATTATAATTGTTTAGACCTCATCAGATATTGTTTTGCATTCTAAAATCTCAATGTGACCCTCCACCCACAAAAAAGAATAGAGTTAATTTAACACATTTTCCTTAATTTAAGAGCTTTCCCTTTTAGTGCAGTTATTTCTTTTTCCTACTTTTTTTTTTTTATGTCAGCAAAATAGAAATCAATTTTAAAGTAGATAATCAATTTTCAGCTAGCCTGATATTTTATTCCCTCTTGGCCACATGCTATTGCAATATGTAAGAATTTATGAATCTAGCAAATTAAATATAAGTAAGTAATGGAAGATGGATGATAAAGTGCTCTATGGATCTGTAGTCTGCAAGATAAGTACTGCTGAGTTTAATGGAGAGAAAGCATAAACCCCAAAATAAGCAAATTTGAAGGGCAAAAAAATTTTCTGACCAGCTGTTAAAAAGGTTTTCCACAGTTATTTTGACACCTAAGTAATTTTCAGAAACATATATTTTCAATGCGGTCACATTTCTTCTACCAAAACACAAAAATTAATGTAAATTATTTTGTTTTTTATCATCTCCTCTTCCCAGCATAACTTAAAGGTACTGATTTGATACACAATCTGAGAAACAGAATGAAATTATTTCATCAAAGAGGAAAACGGTGAGTTCGTTTTTTATGATATGATCTTTATTGCTATGGTTTGAATTTTTTTTTTAATATTTCAACAGATTTAAAGGAATGAATGCAGTATCTGCAAAAGCACCAATAAGGATTATTTTCCATTGATACTAAAAAGAGTTACTGAAATTTCTCTTCAGTGTAATTCTTCAACTTGATGATATGATATATAAATTATTCACAAAAACTCAAAAACCAAACTCACAACCGTTGAGTCGGATCCGACTCATAGTGACCCCTCCTTGGGTTTCCGAGGTATTATCACTACAGAAGTAGATTGCCCAACCTTTCCTCCGAGGAATGGCTGGTGGGTTTGAACTGCCAGCCTTCTGGTTAGCAGTCAAATGCCTTAAGCACAAAGAAATGTACTTTAATCAGTTCTTGTCAGCACTGATATTTTAAGATTAGATCTCAAGGATATTACAGGTAAAATATAGTTTAAGCACAAACCTCATTATTGAGATTTGCTTTGAGATCATTGGTATCTTAAAGGTGATTGCTAAAAGCCTCATCTCTTCTGATCCAACCATATAATTATGCTGTATTTAATGGAAAGAAGCTCTGGTGGCATAGTGTCTAAGGCATTTGACTACTAACCAGAAGGCTGGCAGTTCAAACCCATCAGCCACTCCTCAGAAGGAACGTTGGGCAATCTGCTTCTGTAGTGATACTGCCTTGGAAACCCAAGGAGGGGTAGCTATGAATTGGATCCAACTCGATGGCAGTAAGTGTTAGATTTAATGGAAATTTCAGAAGTAATATTTAAGGTGATTAACTTAAAGAGACAGCTACAGAGACTAAAGTAATTTTTCTCTTCATATGCATTTCAATCTATGAAGTAAAACTCTGTTCACACTAAAATCATGGTACATGCGATAAATGAGATGATAAACTTACATTTTGAAGAATTCTTCAATATTGTATACGCTTATCAGCATTTGCATATGTTCAACTTCAAGAAATGGATTATTTCACTCTAGCTTAGTGAGGAAGTATATGCACCTATTACTTGGGAAGTAGGGAGAGTTTCAAGGTTGATGCAGTCCCTGAAATCCCTCAGTTGTGCCCTCCATTGAGTTGTTTCATTCTCAGGCCAGCTTCCTTCATTAAGACAGAGTTTTTAACAGTCCTGGCCTGCACAACAGCACACAATGACTTCTAGAGAAAGAGAGCATGTCTTTTCTGGTGGCTTTCTCCTGACAGCAAGGAAATCTCTTTCACAGCAGCCCTCTGCAAACTTTCCCTGGAGACACACTGGCTCACATTGGTTCCCTTCATCCTTCTTGAACTAATCCTTTGGCGAAGGGAATGCCACAGCACAATTCCTAAACCTGTCACTGTTGCAAAGAGTTGCCATTACCCTCACACCATCCAGGCCTATCCTTGAAGCTGAACATGAATTCAGCAGGGGTTGTGGAAAAGTTAGGGTGGTTAGGAAAGGAGAAAGAAGGAATGGTGACTAGGTAGCAATAGGAATGTTTAGCAGAATATCCACCCCCCAAAAAAACACCTCCAAACCACTGCCATTGAGTTGATTTTGACTTATAGTGACCCTGTAGAACAGAGTAGAACTGCCCCATAGTATTTTCAAGGCTGTAAATCTCCTCCAATCCTGATGCCACATTCTTCTTCATACAGCCCAGCTCCTCAGGTTATATGCTCAGCATACAGATTGAACGAGTATGGTGAAAGAATACAACCCTGATGCACTCCCTTCCTGACTTTAAACCATGCAATATTGTCTTGTTCTGTTCGAATGACAACCTCCTGGTTTATGTACAGGTTCCTCATGAGTACAATTAAGTGTTCTGAAATTCCCATTCTTCTCAATGTTATCCATATTTCAACTATATTATAGAATAGTGATTATCAACAAGAGGGGATATTAGAAACATCTAGGAGTATTTTTTTCAATCAAAATAAAATTCCCCTCTCCAGTTCTTATTTGCAACCTATAAGGCTTACTCCCTTGTCCCATTGAAAATTACTTTTAGAAGGCATGTTGTATCCTTCTGGAATTATGTGATTAATAATGATTGAGAATTATTTCCATAAAAAGAATTTCATAATGTGAGGAACCAAAATAAATTGTTGTGAAGACATAAAATGATACATCTGGCTATGTGACATTTTGTCATGGTGGCAGCCTTTTTTCATTTGATGCTTTGATTTCAAAAATTCTGTGATAAAATCTGTTGTCTTTTCTAATCACTTCAAGGAAAACAATATTTTTAGCTAACCTAGCTCTAAGGAAATTTGCTAAACCAAGTCAGTTGTGTTTGTAGACACCGACTCTTATTCAAATCCTTGTCTCTTGATAGGGGATAGTTCGTCTAACTGGAAACCGCTATGCCTTTCTCAGCAGAAAGCAAAAGAAATTTCTCAAAGAGCCCTGACCTACAATGGGTAGATATACAGACTTCATCGTGGAGACATTTGAATAGAACTTTTTTTTTTAACCTAAACTCTATTCTAAATCATTTTTTTCTCCAAATTTTAAATGAAATAAAAATTCAGTGTAGAAAATTAAGGACATGTAGAAAAGTAAAAGAGAATAAAATTTTAAAACCTTCTTAACTCCCCAGCTAGAGGACCATTGGTAACATCATGGGAAGTTGGACAATTACATATAAGTCGATTGAATATGTATATATAATTTTTAAAAAATGTGTACTATACCAGAAATATTAATATAAAGCACTTTCTTCATTTAATGTACCATGAACATTCCCCTCCCCAGGTTGCAGTAATTTTTCTAAAACCATCATATTTTAGATCATTTAAGCAATTTGAGTAGGAGATATGTTAATTCCTTTAAAGAATGGCTTACTCTTACAGATAAATCATTTGCAAAACCCAGTTTGCATACACAAATAAAAACCCATCCTCCTATTTGAGCTACAGGAGTCTTAAAGATAGTGTTCAATCAGAAATCCAATAGGAGAGCATGAAAAATTGCTTTCAAATCCAAGACTATTAAGCACTTAATAAAGCATTTCACATCTTTACCCATTGTTAAAACTTTATATAAGATAATGATATTAATGGAAATAAATCATTATGAAAACTTCATATTATTACTTATTTTATAAGCATCTAAATGAAACACTTCTTAAAAAATGCATGCAGGCAGAAACTCCTGATGGGGAACCAGAGCCCTCTCCTGAGAGGTACACTGCTATGGCTGCTCTGGAGGGCAGTTTGGGAGTTTCTGTTAAAATTAAAAACACGAACTTCTGCTAAGATGGAGGAATAGGCAGAGAAGTGACACAGACCCTCTTCAACAATGAAAAGAAAAACCAATTGACAGATATTCAGAAGGTAATCCTGGAGCCCTGCTTGGAAAGGAGCTATACAGAAGTGGATTAGGCACCAACTAGTGGAAAAACCTGAGCGAAAACAGTGAGTACAGAGATGGTCGGAGCTGTGGACTGTCAGCTACCCTGGCATTACCAACAGCCTGAATATTTCCAAGTGGTGTTGGGACTTGAGAATTGACCTAAAGATCAGCGCTGGTCACCAAGGGCTGCAGGGATGACTGTGCTGGTGGCCTACGACTATGAAGGGAAACTGCAAGGAGGGAGACAACCTGAGCTGTTGACTTTCTGCTGTCTGGAGGGTGCAGCCATTTTGATTGTTTATATGCAGGAGCCATTTTGGATATTTAAAGTGACTGAGGGTGCAGTAATTTTGAATCTTTACAAGTGGCAACCATTTTTGATTTTAAAGTGATAGCATTCTCACTCAGATTCCAGAGACCTAGGAATAAGCTCTGTTTGCTAAGGTCAGCAGGGACATACAAGAGGCTGACAACAGGAAAGGAGACAGGTGGTGAGTGTATAAGTTCTGTCAACTAGTGAATAGAGGAGCATACCACAGTACCCTGTTTGTGTAGATAACAAGAAAATAAAAATCATGGGCAAATCACTCCAACATACAATCACCAATTAAATATAAACACAAAAAAGTCACAATGCCTTGGAGACAACAGAGCATCACAGTCCACACAAAGAAGCAAGATAAAGCAGGAGAAACAAGGGACCAGGATACAGACCTAAAACATATCCCTGAGGAAGACACAGCATTGGAACTCCCTGATAAGGAATTCAAAAGAATCATATTTAGGTGTCTTCAAAGGATTGAGAGACAGATCAAGGAAAACATAGAGAAAACCCTAGAACAATTTTGAAAGACAATGCAAAAACAAAATGACAGAATAAGTGAAAAATTAGAAATGATACAAAATCTACAGACAGAAATCCAGAAGATTAATACTAAATTTCTGGAAATAGATAAGACATTGAATGGGCAAAGGAGCAGAATTGAATCAATCAATGGAAGACAGAATTGGTGAGATTGAAGGCAAATACCTGTACACTTCTTTTGTAAGGGATCAATCAGAAAAAATGAAGAAAGTCTAAGGTTCAGGTGGAATACCATCAAAAGGAATAGCCTACATGTAATTAGAATTCCAGAACAGGAAGAGAAAAATGAAACCACTGAGAAAATTGTCAAAGATTTGTTGGAGGAGAACTTCCTTGATATGATGAAAGATGAGAATAAATCCATTCAGGAAGTCCAATGAACCCCAAAAAGAATAGACCCCAAAAGAAAATCACCCAGACATATCATCATCAAACTCACCAAAACCAAAGACAAAGAAAGAATCATGAGAGCAGCATGGGAAAAACAAAGTTACCTACAAGGGGCAACCAATAAGAATAAGCTCAGATTTCTCAGCAAAAACCATACAGGCAAGAAGACAATGGGATGGTA
>NW_006921673.1:6641083-6642820 GCF_000298275.1 Orycteropus afer afer | reverse complement strand
ATAATTACATATCTGGCAAGGGACTTATCTCTAAGATTTATGGAAAACTCCAATGCCTCAGCAGCAAAGGGATTAACAATTGAAAAGTGGGCAGAAGACATGAATAGACACTTAACCAAGGAGGATATTCAGGTGGTTAGCTGATACATGAAGAGACTCCCACAATCATTGGCCATCAGAGAGATGCAAATCAAAACAACAATGAGATACCATCTTACCTCAGCACTGATGGCAAGGTTCAGTGAAACAGAAAATGACAAACGCTGGCAGGGATGTGGAGAGATAGGGACATTCATACACTGCTGGTGGGACTGTGAAGTGATACAAACACTGTGGAAAGGAATATGGTGCTTCCTTAGGAAGCTGGAATTGGAGATACCATTTGACCCAGCAATCCCATTATTAGGTATATATCCTAGAGAGGTGAGAGCCAGAACAGGAACAGATATATGCACTTTCATGTTCATCACAGCATTATTTACAATAGCTAAAAGACAGAAACAACCTACATGCCCATCAGTGGAAGAGGAGATCACCAAACTATGGTACACACACATACTGGAATGCTATGAAGCACTAAAGAATAATGTAGAATCTGCAAAACACCACATAATATGGATGAACTTGGAGGACATTGTGCTCAGTGAAATAAGTCAATCATAGAGGACAAAATAGTATTAGTTTGTTGTTGTGGAGGATCAAGGAAAGGTTAATAAATGGAGGGAAACTTTCTTTGTTGGATGCCAGGGGTGGGAGGTTAGGGGAGGGAACAGTAAAAAAAAAAAAAAAAAGAATGCATTGACCATGTCACTTTGGTTTTGTGTATTTCACTGTACAAAAATTGTATTTTAATAAAATGCATTTTAAAAAATACATGCAGTAAATGTCTTTTAATAATTTTAATACTGTGTGGAAGTAAATGTAAGGAGCCCTGGTGGCACAGTAGTTAAAACATTTGGCTGCTAAAAAATCTTCAACAAAATCTTACCCAATAGACTCCAACAACATAACAAAAAAATAATACATCGTGCCCAAGGGAGGTTCATACCAGGTATACAAGGATGGTTCAACATTAGAAAAAAAAAAAAAATCAATGGTATCAATCACATAAGTAAAATAAAGGAAAAGAACCACATGATCATAAGAATAGATGCAGAAAAGGCATTAGATAAAATCCAACATCCATTCCTGATGAAAACTCTCAGAAAAATAAGAATAGAAGGGAAATTCCTGAACATAATAATGGGCATATATGCAAAACCAACAGTCAACATTATTCTCAATGGAGAGAGACTGAAAGCATTCTCCTTGCAAATGGGAACGAGACAAAGATGCCCTCTATTGCCACTTCTATTGAACATTGTTTTGGAAGTCCTACCTAGGGAAATAAAGCAAGAAAGGGAAATCAAAGGCATCCAGATTGGTAAGGAAGAAGTAAAACTATCCCTATTTGCCAATGATATGATCCTATACACAGAAAACCCAAGAGATTCAGTTAAAAAAAAAAACAAAACTACTGAAACTAATTGAAAGATTTAGCAGAGTGGCAAGATACAAGATCAACATACAAAAATCAGTTGGATTCTTCTACACCAGCAAAGTGATCTCTCAAAAGGAAATAAGGAAATCAATACCATTGACCACAGCTACCAAAAAGATAAAATATTTGAACTGCTATATGGAAAGTGAATTTGCTCTGTAAATCTTCACCCAAATCAAAATTAAAAAAAAAAAAAA
>NW_006921673.1:6626426-6639456 GCF_000298275.1 Orycteropus afer afer | reverse complement strand
TGTAAATCTTCACCCAAATCAAAATAAAATAAATAATAATAATAATAATAATTAAAAAAAGAAGACATTAACAGACACTTCATTCGCCAAAGAAGATACTCAGGTGGCCAAGAACACATGAAGAAATGTTCACTATCGTTACCCATTACAGAGATAAAACAACCAAGAAATACCATCTCACCCCAGCACTAACAGCAAAGTTCAACAAGACAGAAAATAACAAATGCTGTCAAGGATGTGGAGAGATTGGGACTCTCATACACTACTGGTGGGACTGTCAAATAATATAACTGCTGTGAAAAAGCAGTATGGCAATTCCTTAAAAATCAGAAATAGAAATACCATTTGACCCAGCAATCCCATTACTAAGTATATATCCTAAAGAAATGAGAGCCAGGACATGAAGAGATAAATGTACACCCATGTTCACTGCAGCACTATTCCCAAGAGCAAAGAGATGGAAACAACCTAAAGCCCATCAATGGATGAATGGATTAATAAACTATGGTACGTACACACAATGGAATACATTATACAACACTAAAGAAAAATGTAGAATCTGCAAAACACTACATAATGTGGATGAAATTAGAGGACATTATGGTGAGTTAAATAAGTCAATTAAGGAAGGGCATATATTGTATTAGTCCACTATTGTAAAAAATCAAGGAAAGGTTTACATATGGAAGGAAATTTCTTCATTGGTTACCAGAGATGGGAGGGGAGGAGAGGGAAAATTGCTAGACCAGACAACTACTGATTTGGGTAAAGGGAAAGGGAATATAGCAAAAGCAAGTGATGAACACAGTAGAACTAAGAAAAAGGAGACACAGAAGGTGAACAGGAGGTACAGACAACAAAAATAAACACTTTTACACACACAATACTGCATTATCAGTAATAATAAACATTAAACAGGGATACATAGACAGGTTAAATGATCAGGTATATCTGGGCAAAAGGGGAGATATCCATGACCATATATAAGTTTGGCAGATGATTATTTATGCATACATATTTGTATGTGCTATAAGAATATCCATCTATATAATAGAGCAAATTGGGTAGAGTGATGATAAGTTCTTAGCCACAGCCAAACAACCTGAGGGAATGAGTCACTGGGCCCACAGGCTTGATGTTACAGGGAACATTAAACTCAATTGGCGTAACATACTACAGAAAAACATTGTTCTACATCCTACTTTGATGAGTAGCTTCTAGGGTCTTAAAAGCTTGCAAGTGGCCATCTAAGATGCAACAATTGGTCTCTCCTTGTCTGGAGCAAAGCAGAATGAACAAAACATGGAAACGATTAGTCCAAGGGACTAATGGACCATGCAAACCTCAGCCTGCATGACCCTGAGACCAGAAGAACTAGATGATTCCCAGCTATTACTGTCAACCACTTGGCAAGGGATCAAGATAGGAAATACTGGATAGAGTGGGAGAAAAAATGTGGAACAAAACTGAAAAAAGACATGGCTTCCTGATCTGATAGCAAATGGTGAAAGCTCTGAGACTATGACTCCCTAGTCACCTTTTGGGCCTGGCATTAAACTCACTCTTGTGGATTTCAGCCAAACGATAGACAGGTGTACAAGGTGAACATTTATAAGAGGTAGGTGCACTCCTTAGACAGATCAACCGTGGGAGATCAGAAGAGCAATATTTGCACATGGAGATAGTTCAAGGGACAGGATTGCATAAGAAAGAAAGACACAGGGTAACCAAAGGGAGGAAGTGAGAAGAGAGCTATTGAACTGTGGGGATTGCAATCAATGTCATGAAACAAAATGTGTATGAACTACTGTATGGAAAATGAATTTGCTCTGTAAACTTTCACCCCAAGCACAATTTAAAACAATCCAGCTGCTAACCAAAAGTTCAGCAGTTCCGAACCCACCAGCTACTCTGCAGGAGAAAGATAAGGCAGTTTGTTTCTGTGAAGATTTACAACCTTAGAAACCATAAGGTGACAGCTCTACTCTATCCTAAAGGGTTGCTATGAGTCAGAATTGACTCAAGGGCAGTGAGTTGTTTTTTGTTTTGTTTAGTTTTGTTTTGTTTTCTGTGGAAGCAAATGTATCTGTATGTGTATTTTAGGAACTCAGACATTCTTGGGTCCTCTAAGTGTAAAATGCAGTTAAAGAAAAAGAGGCTGACAAAACTTGAAATTCCAGTTTAGCTTTAGAGATGTGTCTAATGACAGTCTATAATGGAAGAACAAATGAAACTGTTGTAAAATGTTGTATTATTTTCTCCTTTATCATTTATTACTTCTGGGACTAAAATTCATTTTCTACCATAATAATGATTACACACACACACACACACACACACACACTGTACACACAGAATACGTTATGTGCATGGAGGCAATTCCGACTCACAGAAACCCTGTAGGACGGAGTAGAACTGCACCATAGGGATTCCTAGGCTGTAATCTTTATGGGAGAAGATTTCCACATCTTTTCACCTGGAGCAGCTGGTAGGTTCAAACTTCCAACCTTTACAACTGTGTTAAGCCAAGCACTCAACAACCGTGCCACAAGGGTTCCTTTACACAGAATATATAATGACTTATTTTGAGTGAGATTTAAAATACTCTGAAAACTATTAAATCCCATCTATAATTATTTTCAAATAAACCTTGTCTTAGAGAATTCTAGATGTTGTTGTTGTTAGGTGCCGTTGAGTTGTCTCTGACTCATGGGGACCCTATACCCAGCAGAAAGAAACACTGCGTGATCCCACGCCAGCTCCGTGATCCTTGATACTTGAGCCCATCACCACTGCCACTGTGTCAATCCATCTCACTGAGGGCCTTCCCCTGTTTCAATGACCCATCACCTTACTAAGCATGACATGCTTCTCCAGGGAATGGTCCCTTCTAACCACATGACCAAAGTATGTGAGACGAAGTCTGGCCATTTTTGCCTCCAAGGAGCATTCTGGCTGCACTTCCTCCAGGACAGATTTGTTAGTTCTTTTAGCAGTCTGTGGTACTTTCAGCATTCTTCACCAACACCATAAGTCAAAAGCATCAACTCCTCTTCAGTCTTCCTTATTCATTGTCCAGCTCTCACATGTATATGAGGCAATTGAAAATACCATGGCTTGTGTCAGGCACACTTTAGTCCTTAAGGAGACATCTTTGCTCTTCAGCACTTGAAAGAGGTCCTTTGCAGCTGATTTGCCCAGTGCTATACATCATCTAATGTCCTCTTTGGAGCTTCCATTGGCGTCAATTGTAGAATCAAGCAATGTGAAGTCTTTGACAACTTCAATCTTTTCTCCATTTATCATGATGCTGCTTACTGGTTCAGTTGTGAAGATTTTTGTTATCTTTATATTGAGATGTAATCCATACTGCAGACTGTATTCTTCAATGTTCATCAGTAAGAACTTCAAGTCATCCTCACTTTCAGCAAGAAAGTTGTGTTGTCAGCATACTGCAGGTTGTTAATCATTCTTCCTCCAATCCTGCTGCCACATTCTTCTTCGTGTAGTCCAGCTTCTCAGATTATTTGCTCAGCAGACAGATTGAATAATTATGGTGAAATGATACAACCCTGATGCACTCCTTTCTTGATTTTAAACCATGCGGTGTTCCCTTTTTCTATCTGAATGACAGTCTCTTGGTCTATGTACAGGTTCCTCATGAATACAATTAAGTGTTCTGGAATTCCCATTCTTCTCAATGTTATCCACAATTTGTTATGATCCACACAATCAAATGCTTTTGCATAGTCAATGAAACACAAGTAAACATCTTTCTGGTATTCTTTGCTTTCAGCAAAGTTCCCTCTGACATCAGCAATGATATCCCTTGTTCGACATCCTCTTCTGAATCCAGCTTGCATTTCTGGAAGTTCTCTGTCAATGCTGCAATCATTTTTTTATAATTTCCACATTCTGTGGGATCACCTTTCTTTGGAGTGGGTACAAATATGGATCTCTTCCAGTCAGTTGGCCAGGTAGCTGTCTTCCAAATCTCTTGGCATAGCTGAGTGAGTGCCTCCAGTGGGGCATCCATTTGTTGAAACATTTCAATGGGTATTCTGTCAATTCCTGGAGCCTTGTTCTTTGCCAATTCCTTCAATGCAGCCTCAACATCTTCCTTCAATAGCATTGGTTCTTAAACATACGCAACCTCCTGAAATGGATGAAGATTGATCAGTTCCTTTTGGTACAGCAACTCTGTGTATTCCTTCCATCTTCTTTTGATGCTTCCTGCATTGTTCAATATTTTGTCCATAGAATCTTTCAATATTGCATCTCAAGGCTTAAAGCCTTTCCTCAGTTCTTTCAACTTGAGAAATGCTGAGCATGTTCTTCCTTTTTGGTTTTCTAACTCCAGGTCTTTGCACATTTCATTATAGTAATTGGCTTTGTCTGCTCTTTGAAATTTTCTGTTCAGTGCTTTTATTTTGTTTTAGCTACTCTCTGCTTTAGCTACTCACCACTCAAGGGCAAGTTTCAGAGTCTCTTCTGTCATCCATTTTGGTCTTTTCTTCTTTTCTTGTCTTTTTAATGACCTCTTGCTTTCTTCATGAATGATGTTCTTGATGTCATCCCACAATTCTTCTGGTTTTCGGTCATCGGTGTTCAGTGCAACAAATCTATTCTTTAGATGATCTCTAAATTCAGGAGTGATATATTCAAGGTCATATTTTGCCTTTTGTGGACTTGTTTTAATTGTCTTCAACTTCATGTTGAATTTGGATATGAGCAGTTGATGGTCTGTTTCACAATCAGCTCCTTGCCTGGTTTTGGCTGAAGATATTGAGCTTTTCCATCTCCTCTTGCCACAGATGTAGTCAATCTGTTTCCTGTGTACTCCACTTGGCAAAGTCTGCATGTATAGCTGCCATTTATGTTGTTGCAAAAAGGTATTTTCAATGAATAACTCACTGGTCTTGCAAAATTCTATCACGCGATCTCCAATGTTATTTCCATCATCAAGGCCAAAATTTCCAACTACCAGTGATTCTTTGTTTCCAACTTTTGCTTTCCAATCACCAGTGATAATCAACATATCTTGATTGCACATTCGGTCAATTTCAGACTGCAGATATTGATAAAAATCTTCAATTTCCTCATCTTCGGCTTTGATGGTTTTTGCATAAATTTGAATAATAGTAATATTAAACAGTCTTCCTTGTAGGCATGTGGATACTATCCTATCACTGACAGCATTGAACTTCAGGACAGATCTTGAAACATCCTTTGCACCATTCCTCTTCAAATTGTCATTCCCAGCATAGTAGATCATATTGTTGTCTGATTCAAAATGGCCAAACCTGGTCCATTTCAGCTCACTAATGCCTAGGATATCAATCTTATGCATTCCATTTCATTTTTGACAGTGTAAAATTTTCCTAGATTCATATTTCATACATTCCATGTTCCTATTAGTAAGGGATGTTTGCAGCTGTTTCTCCTCAATTTGAGTGGTGCCATGTCAGCAAATGGAGGTGTTGAAACATTTACTTCATCCATATCATTAAGGTTGGTTCTACTCTGATGAAGTAGCTCTTTCCCAGTCATATTTTGAGTGCCTTCCAACTTAAGAGGCTTGTCTTCCTGCCCTGTATTAGACAATGTTTTCAGGTTATTCATAAAGTTGCCCAGTAATGTATCAGACAGTGTTTCTCTGCTATTCATAAGGTTTTTCCTGGCCAATTCTTTGAGAAGTGGATGGCCTCTTCCTATTTCTTAATCTGTCTCAGTCTGTAAGCTGTGTTGAAACCTGTGCACCAGGAGCAACCCTGCTAGCTTTGAAATACCTGTGGCACAGCCTCAAGCCTCACAGCAATGTGCAAGCTCCACAGCATAACAAACTGACAGACAAGTTTGTTTCCCTTAGCTGTTGGAAACCTCTCTATCCTCTCCTTATCTAATTCCTACCTGGATCCTGCTGCTTTTTGGTCCCTGGCACTCCCTCCCTTTTCTGCCTCTGGGGGTTGGGTCCTGCCTCCCCGGAATTCTAGATAGAGTTTTACAATATCTTCTTCAAGGTACTATCTATTTTATTATGAATAAATTGTTTAACACACTTGTTTTAGGTATTCATAGATTGTTTTCTTGAAGCTTGCAAAGAAATCTATAATCAAATACTCATTGTATTTATGCTGTGAGGAAATACAAGAATATCATGAGAAGAAATTCCTGCCCAGAAGCTTACACTCTGATTAGGAAATATGACATCTTCATGAAGCACAGAGTGAACATATAAACAAGACAGGATTGTATATATCTCCATATTCTGATTTTATACAAAGATTTGCCACACACATCCCCACACTCTATCCCCAGGGAGACAATTAAAGAAAAAATATATTTGGGCTTTTATTTTTCATCTTGCATTAATTGTGGCTTGACCTGGGTGAATTATGTCTCACTTCTTTCCAAGAACAGAGTATTGTGTCACAGACATATACATTGAACAAATAGCTCATGCTTCCCATTGGATGAAGGCAAGAGGAAAATCTGGTTAAATAAGATTTCCTCTCTTCTTGAGATGCATTCTTTCTGCATTTAATAAGAAATTCTTTTTTAGATATCTTTCTTCATGACACAGAATTTAAGCCTAAGTCCTTAGTCATTATTTCTATATATAGGAAATTTGTGATATAGGAAATCTGTGATATAGGAAATATAACACATTACATCCTCGGTGAATTAAAAAATTAAGAAAAATTCGATAAAATGGAAATAACCAACCAAACAAAAAGCAAACCCACTGTTGTTGAGTTGATTCCAACTCATTATGACCCTATCAAACACAGTAGAACTATCCCCCAGATTTTCCAAGGCTGTAAATCTTTATGGAAGCAGATTGCCACCATTTCTCCTGTGGAGTAGCTGGTAAGTTGAAACTGCTGACATTTTAGTTAGCACCCAAGCACTTCAACCACTGTGTTTACGAGGACTCCTCAATGGGAATACACCAAGATAAAAATTTACAACAACAAAAAAATCCATGCAATGGCAATAAACCTATATGTGTTTTACTTCTGATCTATTTGACTCTTCTCTGCAAACCTCAAAGAGTGACATTTATTTATTTTCTAGGCTCAGAGAGAATGAAGAGAGTCATCTTTTGCCAGTACTTCACATTGTTTAGAGCCCTTGGAATTATGAAAACCTGGAGAGGTAGTTGAGTTGGTGTTCGAATATACCATACTTCTCAGGGAATAATGGAAAGGATTAATGTAAGATGGCTTATGCTCCTTGATATGATGTGGAGTACCTAATTAGAGGACACAGGTGGCTACATGATATTCTCAAAAGGAGCACACTGTAGTGCTAATTTACTTTGTGAGTTTTGGTTGTTGTTTTTTTTTTTTCTGTAAATGATAGAGGGTCGACATTATATACTATGATGTTAGAATGCAACAGAAGGATTCACAAGGGCTATAAGCTGAAAGCAGTGTGCATGCAGACATAGACTAGTTTAGCGTTCTTTTGTTTACCTTGACTTTCATTGCCAGTAAACAACAGAATTTGAAATAACTAATAGAAATTACATTCAAAAATCTATTTACAAGTATCATTTGAACTCTCTTCTGAGAGTAGCAAATAAAGTCCTTTGAAGCATTTTGTCTTAGCAACATGCATTTTTTCTTGGTAGAATTCTAGTAATTTGCTTGTATATTTAGGGATAAGATTTAAAAATTGGAGCTTCCATAACAAGAATGAAATAAAAGTAGCTCCTTTAGAAATTCCATAAACTCCTTTTGGTTAATCTAATGAACTCTTCAAGTCAGTAAGAAAAATATTATCTAATAGAAATATGAGCAAAGGACAAAATTAATACAAATGGCCAATAGGCAAATGAAAATATGATTACCTTCAGAAGTGTTTAAAGATATGCAAATAGGTGCACTGAGAGATTTTCATCTATCAATATTTTTTTAATTTATCAAATGCCCATGTTAGTGAGCTAGCAAGTACACTGTGCAGATGTCCCAAACCAAATTAACAAAAATTCACACTATTTCTGATTAATTTAGTTTTGAAACCAGTTGCCCATGCAGCACTTCTTTGATCCTAGCCACACAGAGTGAAGTCACATTTCACAAGTTACATGACACTGTCCTTCAGATTGCCAGATTGGAAGACACCAGCTGCAAGTTCAGGAATCCACATAACACCCTCACTTCTTACCTACTGGCTACAAATCTGGGATATCCCATTATCTCCTCAGAATGCCAGTCACAAGCACAGGAGTCCTCCTGGGTTCTCTCATTTCTGACCTGCTGGCTCCCACTGTTCCCATCACTCCTTTGAGTTCAATAATTTTCTGGAACTTCTCACAATCATAAGTACTATACTTATGACTGCAGCTTTATTATAGCAAAAAGGACACAAATGAAGAGACACATAGGATGAGGTCTGGAAGGGATCCTGCCTCAGAGCTTCCATGTTCCAAAGGGCACACTACCCTCCCACACCAATCATTGGCTTTCACCAGCCAGGAAGCCTTGGTAGTTTCCATGTCCAAAGTTTTTCTTGGCTTCAATACATAGTCACCATTGAGTGGATCAACCCCTCTCCCTTCCCTGAGATCAGCTGATATCAGGCCATGTGGTAGTCTTTCAGGTTGGACTAGCCTCCGCCCATTAGAACAAACCCTCAGGTGTGGGTGAGAGGTCTGGGTTTAGAGTTATCTATCAGGAACCATGGAGCTCTGGTGGCATGGTGCCTAAGGCATTTGACTGCTAACCAGAAGGCTGGTGGTTCAAACCCACCAGCTACTCTTCAAAAGGAAGGTTGGGCAATCTACTTCCATAGTGATACTGCCTTGGAAACCCAAGGAAAGTTGCTATGAGTTGGACCCAACTCAATGGCATTGTGGTTTTTTTTTTTTTGGAACCAAGGACAAAGGCCAAATTACTTGAAGTAAAGTAAATCTTTACAGTGAGAAAATACACATCATTTGTGATGCTGGTTGTAGTATATGTTGGTGAAAATCTTTCTCGGCAATTTGACAAGGTATAGCAACCTCTTAAAAAGCAAATAAGCTTTAACTTAATAATTACATTTGTTGTTGTTAAGTGCTGTCAAGTCATTTTTGACTCACAGTGACCCAATGAGATAGTAAAATACCCCATAGGGTTTTCTAAGCTGTAATCTTTAAGGAAGCAGGTCTCCCTGTGTTTCTCCTGCAGAACTGCTGAGTGGGTTCAAACCAAGTTTAAGTTAGAAGCTGAACACTTACCCATTGTGACACCAAACCCAAAAATCCACTGCCATTGCCTTTGCTTGGACTGGTTTGCTGTCCTCAGACCCTCACTCACACTCCACTTTGCCTGGGCCCACAGCCCATGGGCACCAGTGTCAGCAACTCAGCCCTGCACTGCCGTCTCCCAGGCAGAAAGGCAAGACTAGGGCCCGAGGTAGGTGGGTATGGGGCTTGAGGGCTGTTTTTGCTTGTGAGCAGCTCTATTTTAAGGTCAGGGCCCAAAATAGGCAGGCACAGAGGGGTTAGCAACAACTAAGAGAGATGAACTTGAATGTCTGTTTGTCGTCCTGTGGTGGCTTACATGTTGCTGTGAGGTTGAAGATTAGGCCACTGGTGTTGCAAAATGCCAGCAGGGTTACCCATGGTGAACAGGTTTCAGAGAACCTTCCAGGCTAAGACAGACTCAGAAGAAGGAACAGGCCATCCACTTCTCAAAGAATTGGCCAGTGGAAACCTTATGAAGAGCAGTGAAACGCTGTCTGATACATTATTGTAAAATTTGATGAATAGCCCTGAAACATTGTCTGATATAGTGCAGGAAGATAAGCCCATCAGGTTGGAAGGCACTGGGGAAGAGCTGACTCCTTAGAGTGAGATGACCTTAATGATATGGATAGAGTAAAACTTTCGGAACCTCCATTGGCTAATGTGCCATGACTCAAAATGAGTAGAAACAGATGCAAATATCCATCAGTAATTGGAACATGGAATGTATGGAAGTATGAATCTAGGAAAACTGACAGTTGTAAAATATGAAATAGAACACATAAAGATCGATATCTTAGCCATTAGTGAGTTGAAATGGGCTGCTTTTGACCATTTTGAATCAGACAACCATATTATGCTGGGAATGACAAATAGAAGAATGGTGTGGCATTCATCATCACAAAGACTATTTCAAGATATGTCCTGAAGTACAATTCTGTCTGTGACAGGAAATTATCCACACATGTGCAAAGAAGACCAGTTAATACTACTATTAAACAAATCTATGCACCAACCACCAAAGCCAAAGATGAGGAATTTGAAGATTTCTAAGAATTTCTGCAGTCTGAAATTGACCGAAGTTGCAATTGAGATGTGTTGATTATCACTGGTGACTGGAATGCAAAAGTTGGAAACAAAGAAGAGTTACCAGTAGTTGGAAAATATAGCCTTAGTGATGGAAATTATGCTGGAGACTGCATGATAGAATTTAGCAAGACCAATGACTTATTCATTGCAAATACCTTTTTACAACAACACAAATGGAAGCTATACACATGGACTTTGCAAGACAGAATACACAGGAATCACATTGACTACATCTGTGGCAAGAGGCAACGGAGAAACTCAATATCTTCAGCCAAAACAAGGCCAGGAGTTGATTGCAGAACCGACCATCAACTGTTCATTTGCAAGTTGAAGTTGAAATTGAAGACAATTAAAACAAGTCCACGAGAGCCAAAATATCCCCTTGAATATATCCCTCCTGAATTTAGAGACCATCTAAAGAATAGAATTTATGCATTGAACCCCAATGACCCAAAACCAGAGGAATTGTGAAGCGACATCAAGAACAACATCCATAAAGAAAGCAAGAGATCATTAAAAACACAGGAAAGGAAGAAAAGACTGAAATGGATGTCAGAAGAGACTCTGAAACTTGCCCTTAAGAGGAGAGTAGCTAAATCAAATGGAAGAAATGACAAGATAAAAGAGCTGAACAGAAAATTTCAAAGAGCAGCTTGAGAAGAGAAAGCCAATTACTATAATGAAATGTGCAAAGACCTGGAGTTAGAAAATCAAAAGAGAACATGCTTGGAATTTCTCAAGCTGAAAGAACTGAGGAAAGATTTAAGCCGTGAGTTGCAGTATTGAAAGATTGCATGGGCAAAATATTTAATGGTGCAGGAAGCATCAAAAGAAGATGGAAGGAATACACAGAGTCACTATACCAAACAGAATTGGTCAGTGTTCATCCATTTCAGGAGGTGGTATATGATCTAGAACCAATGGTATTGAAGGAAGAAGTTGAGGCTGCATGGAAGGAATTGGCAAAAAATAAGGCTCCCGGAATTGACAGAACACCCATTGAGATGTTTCAACAAATGGATGCCACACTAGAGGCACTCACTCAGTTATGCCAAGTAATTTGGAAGACAACTACCTGGCTGATTGACTGGAAGAGATCCACATTTGTACCTGTTCCAAAGAAAGGTCATCCCACAGAATGTGGGAATTATCAAACAATATCATTAATATCACATGCAAGTAAAATCTTACTGAAGATAATTCAAAAATGGTTTTAGCACTATATTGACAGAGAGCTTGCAGAAATGCAAGCTGAATTCAGAAGAGAACATGGAACAAGGGATATCATTGCTGATGTCAGATGGATCTTAGCTGAAAGCACAGAATACCAGAAAGATTTTTACTTATGCTTTATTGACTGTGCAAAAGCATTCAATTGTGTGGATCATAACAAATTATGGATAACATTGAGAAGAATGGGAATTCCAGAACACCTGATTGTACACATAAGGAACCTGTACATAGATCAGGAGACTGTCATTCTAACAGAACAAGGGAATATTGCATGGTTCAAAATCAAGAAAGGAATGCGTCAAGGTTGTATCCTTTCACCATATTTATTCAACTTTTATGCTGAGCAAATAATCCAAGAGGCTGAATTATATGAAGAAGAACATGGTATCAGGATTAGAAGAAGACTCATTAACAACCTGAAATATGCAGATGACACAACTTTGGTTGCTGGAAGTAAGGATGACTTGAAGCACGTATCGATGAAGATTCAAGACTATAGTCTGCAGAATAGGATTTCCCGGCAAGATGGCGGACTAGGCAGAAAGACTACACAGACCCTCTTCAACAAAGAAAAGGGAAACCAATTAACACAGACATAGAAGATAATCTTGGACCCCTGAGACTTGAAGGGAAGGATATAGAAGTGAACTAAACCCCAACTAGCAGAAGTATTTGTGTGAAAATACCAAAAAAGAAGACATATGGAGCTGCAGTTTGGCAGTGATCCTGAGAGATCCTGATGGCACAGACAGCTTGGAGATTCCCGAGTGGTGGTAGGACCTAAGAATTAACCTAAAAATCACCCTGCTAGCCAGGGACTGCACAGAGGACTGCTCTGGTGGCTGGAGAATAAACAGAAAAGGTGAAGAGAAAGGCAGACCAAAGTGGACTTTGGCCAGTTCAGAGGGTGCCGCCATTTTGGAGGTTTAAAAGCAGCTTGACTACTTTGGATATTTAAAGAGACAGTGCTCTCACAGATTCCTGGGGCTTAAGAACATATTCTGCTTTCCAGCAACCCCAAGGACACTCCAGACCTGCAAGAGTGAAAAGGTATCACATTTCCTCTTGTTACTCTTATTCCCCACACCCGCTTCCTGAAAGGAGGTGCAGTCATCCCCCACTCCCACCTACCTTCTGGGCCCACAGGAACTCCATCACAGTCTGTGTCCTCAGCCAGAGCCTGGGTGCTCCTGCCCTTTCCTCTACAGATTTTTTTTCCCTTTCTTTATTTTTTTCTTTTTTGCTTTCTTTTTTCTGGTGATAAGTTTGCTTGTATTTGTCTGTTTTAAAACAACTATTATTATTAATACTTTTGTCCTTTTTACTATTATTCTTAATCTGCCCCTAACAGAGATCTAAATACAACACCACCAAGATGCTTCAGACACAACAGACCATCACAGTCCACACAAAGAAGCAGGATAAAGTGGTAGAAACAAGGGAGCAGGATACAGACCCAGAACACATCCCTGA
>NW_006921673.1:6611105-6620381 GCF_000298275.1 Orycteropus afer afer | reverse complement strand
ACTGCTGTATGGAAAGTGAATTTGCTCTGTAAACCTTCACCCAAATCATAATAAAGAAAAAAAAAAAAAAAGAACTATAGTGTGCAGAATGGATTAAGCCTCAATATAAAGGAAACAGAAATCCTTACAACTTATCCAATAAACAGCTTCACGATAAATGGAGAAAAGATTGAAGTGGTCGAGAACTTCATATTACGTGGTTCTACAGTTAGCACCAATGGAAGCAGCAGTCAAGACATCAGACAATGTACTGCATTGGGCAAATCTGCTACAAAAGATCTCTTTCAAGTGATAAAGAGCAAAGATGTCTTTGAAGATGTGCCCTTGAAGACTAAGATGCGCCTAACTCAACCCATGGTATTTTCAATCACCTTTTATGCATGTGAGAGCTGGGCAATGAAGAAGGAAGACTGCAGAAGAGTTGATGCTTTTGAGTTGTGGTGTTGGAGAAGAATGCTAAGAGTACCATGGTCTGCTAAAATGACTAACAGATCTGTCCTGGAAGTGCAGCCAGAATGCTCCTTGGAAGTGAGAATGGCCAGACTTTGTCTCACCTCTTTGGTCATGTTGTCAAAAGGAATCATTTCCTGGAGAAGTATATCATGCTTGGTAAGGTGGAGGGTCAACGAAGAAGGGAAAGTCCCTCAACGAGATGGATTGACACAGTGGCTGCACTGATGGGCTGTGGTATAGCAAAGATCGTGAGGCTGGCACAGGACCAGGTAGTGTTTCATTCTGCTGTGCATAATGGGTTGCTATGAGTCGGAGACAACTTGACGGCACCTAACAACAACAACAACATTGTGTTGATTCCATTTCATACTGATCCTATGGGACAAAGTAAAATTACCACAGAGGGTTTTCAAGGCTGTAAACTTTACAGAAGCGGACTGCCTCATCTTTCTCCTGCAGAGTGGTTGATGGGTTCGAATCTCTGACCTTTTGGTTAGCAGCCAAATGCTTTAACCACTGCAGCACCAGACCTCCTTTGAGACCCCAGGGCTTCTTAATAAATAAACTACTAGTAATTTATCCCATGAAGATAATAAAATAAATCCTTGAGAATATTTTTATAGATATATGAACTTTACATATGAAATAAAAAATTAGAACAACCTAGTTGTTAATAAGGAGCTCTAGACTCGACACATAACATCAACAACAAGTCGTGTAGTGCCTAAGGCATTTGACTGCTAATCAGAAGGCTGGCAGTTCAAACCCATGAGGCACTCCTCGGAAGGAAGACTGGGCAATCTACTTCATAGAGATATCTCAGAAACCCAAGGAGGGGGTCATTAGGAGTTGAAATTGACTCCGTGGCAGTGAGTTTTGAGTTTGAGTTGTTAATCACAAAAGGATTAGTAAAATAAAGTAAAGACTAGCCATATAGTGGAACACTATGCAGCTATCAAAAATAATTATTATTAAGATCTATGTTTGATAAAGGAGCCCTGGTGGTGCAGTGGTTAGAACCCTGGGCTGCTAATGGAAAAGTCAGTGGTTTGAACCTACCAGCCTCTCCACAGGAGAAAGATATGGTATCTGCTTCTGTAAAAGATTTACAGCCTTGGAAACCATATGGGGCATTTCTACTCTGTCTGTCCTATAGGATCACTATGACTTGGAATCAACTTCATGGCAGTGGTTTTGGGTTTTACATCTGACATGGAAAGCTGTATACAGCATATTGCAGACTTTAAAAGATAGATTGCAATACAACATATATAGTAATGCATAGTGCCTAAGGCACTTGGTTGCTAACCAGAAGGTTGGAGGTTCAAACCCACCAGCCACTCCTCAGAAGAAAGGTTGGGCAATCTACTTCCATAGTGATACCAACTCAGAAACTCAAGGAGGGGTCACTATGAGTTGGATCAAATTCAATGGCAGTGAGTTGAGTTATATGTTGAGAGACAGTTGGAGGTATGTTACCCAAAATATTAATAGTAATTCTCTCTAGATGGTGAAATTTAGAGGTTTTTTTCTAAATATTATGTTCTTAATATTTTACAAATTATTATTTTATATGATTACAATGGGAGTTCTCGTGGCATAGTGCCTAAAGCATTTCACTGCTAACCAGAAGGCTGATGGTTCAAACCCACTCAGCCACTTCTTGGAAGGAAGATGAGCCTATTTTATTTCAAACAAAAGGTAGTTGATCTGTCTTGATTTTTAAAGTAAAATTTCATTTTATTAATGACAATGGCATTTCATTTAAAGCTAGAAAACACCTCAGTCCTTTCACATTCTGTAAAGAAATGTGTATTATAATTATGCAACAATTTTAGTAAGTCAGTGTGAGTCCTTTGTGTTTGAAACTTTGTCTATGAGTAACCAATAAAACAGGTGTGATAGGCGGGGCAGACCATCTGTTTGTTTTGTAGATTTTTTTTCTTTTTTTTGAGCATGAGAAAGGATTTAAAATCTATCCTCATTCACTGAAAAGCTAGTAGAAGAAAATTAATACCTTTCCTACAATCCCACATTACCTTCTGTTCTTATTTTTAGCAAACATACTTAGAAACTATTAACAACACTGTGCAGAATGTTTTGGAAACGCAAGTCTTGACTAGGGCTAGAGTCTCAAAGTTTATTTGCCAAAAGGATGTTAATTAGTAGCTGAGGTTAAGTTAGAAACAACCATAAATATTAAATTCTTTTCAGAAATTCCCACCTACTGTGGTTAAAGCTTTCTTTCATGCTAGAAAAGTTCGGTGATCTCTTGAGTATGGAGTGGAGAAAGCCTCCTTCTGTCCTTCTACTTTATTATTTTCTTCAACTTCCTGAAGAGAGAAGTACATTTGAATCACTAACGGAAGTTGGTAGGATTTCATGAAGTTGTGTTTTGCTTTAAAGGGGCCATGCAGTAGCTCTCCTATAGAACAGTTACTGATGGCTGCTGTCAGGAGCTCTGGTGGTGTAGTGCCTAAGGCATTTTACTGCTAACCAGAAGGCTGGTGGTTCAAACTCACCAACCACTCTTTGGAAGGAAGATTGGACAATCTACTTCCATAGTGATACCAGCTTGGAAACCCAAGTAGATGTTGCTATGAGTCAGATCCAACTCGACGGCAGTGGTTTGGTTTTGTTTTTGATGTGGTCATCTCTCTGGATCCATCATAGGGATCTGGATGGTTTCTGTAGTCTTGCTCTTAGAGTTACTGCCAACTCTAAGCTGGGGCTCTGAGTCCTGAAGTACACAGCACATACCATAGATGGTAGAATCATAAAAGAATTGCGTTTGGTATATTATTGTGCCTATGCAAGTTATTTTATTAGCTTTTGCCATGTGGTATTTTAGAATATTTTTATCGCAAACCATATGATTAAAATGTTGTATTGTCCTTCAAGAGTATGTCTGAGTTTTTTGCATTTAATTTCTTTAAAAGTATTTCAGTAACCATTTGTTGTATTTGTTTCAGAGATCTCCAAGTGTGAGAAACATGATTTGGAAGATTTGAAGAACAATACCACTATGTCTTGATAACCACATAGTTTGAACAGGCAGAGCATATACTGTTCTCATAATTATGAATTTTATGTTTCTGAAATCATTTAATTGAAAACTCTGGTGGCTGTAAAAAAAGCACTCCTCAGCAATCATGCTGTAGGTAGCTGAAGGACAGTTCCAGCCTTTTGGATCTTCCACTGAGTTTGAGCTGAGGCCACATTTCCTGTGAGCTGTTCTCAAACACAGAATGAGCATTTGTTGTTGTTGTTGTTATGTGCTGTCGAGTCGGCCCCGACTCATAGCGACACCTCCTTGGGTTTCCGAGGCAGTATCACTACGGAAGTAGGATTGCCCAACCTTCCTTCCGAGAATGAGCATAGCATAGGCCTATTCTGTAGGAAGTAGGACTTTTCTAAGGGCTTTAGCTGGAGGACTCCCCCTCAGCCTGTCCAGACTTGCTTAGAACTGTACTGTAGTCTGAGACATCTTCCCTATCTCCCTTCTTTCTCCTTCATCCTTCACAGGCATCAGACCTATATTGTGGTCTAATGGCTCTCCCTACCTACTACTGCTTCCTCTCCTTTATCATTCAAAAGTATTTCTCCAAATAAGCCTTTTGCTTGTCTATTCTTTCTTGGAATCTGCATCTCAGAGAAGCTGAACTAACACAAAATCATTCATGCTCTAACATATGGTAATTTTTATCTTTTGAAATATAATCATGTCATACAATTTTACATTCATGCTTTTCTTAATTAAACACTGATATCCATTAATGTCTGGTAGCATAGTGCCTAAGGCACTTGACTGCTTACCAGAGGCTGGCAGTTCAAACCTACCAGCCACTCCTCGGAAGGAAGGTTGCGCAATCTACTTCCATAGTGATACTGCCTTGGAAACCCAAGGAGGGGTTGCTATGAGTCAGGGCTGACTTGATGGCATATAACAACAACAAATCCATTAATGTCAAAACTCTTTTTGATAATATATTCAAATATTCCGTGTAATTTTTTTATTTGGACAATATCAACTTACTGCTTATGGTCTATCATACAATTCCCAAGTAGGCATTGGATCTTTAGAACTGACATGTTTCTCTTTCGTTAGTAGGGGAAGCAAATGTAAGGAAGAGATTTCAGTAAAATTTGGGTCACTTTTTGAGCAATTCTCATTTATAGGCCATGAATACATCTTGTCCTTTCCATATAAAAGTAATATTCTATTTATTATAAAGAATATACATTTTTATGTTGTTTTTAAACTTATTTTCAAAGTTTTAAACATTTTACTTTGAAATAATTATAGACCTTCAGAAAGTTGTAAAAATAGTACAGAGAAGCACCCTGCATCCTGCATCCAGCTTCCCCCCATAGTAACATAATTTTTTATGCACAACAAAATATTTCAAGCTCCACTCCATGGACAACTTATTTTAATGAAGTAAAGTTGGATATTTCCCCAAAATTTTTAAAAACCTGTGAAATTTACTCTAATTATCTAATGAGATTTTTCTACTGCATCTGGAGAGAATGTTAAAATTCTAGGCTCCTACCCTAGTATTTCTGATTCAGCAGGTTTGTTGTGGGGCCACTGAAGTTGCATTTCTAAAAGTTTCCAAGTGAAGCCAGTGATGCTGGTCCAGGTACCACACTGTGAGCCACTAGACAAGAGCCACATAGCATAGAGCTATTCTCCTCTCTTTAGAATGTGAGGTGGAGTAACTTAGAACTCTGAGAGTGAAAACACAACTGGTGATACTAGTCATTTGATTATCTGTATATATGTGTGTGTTCTGGTTACCTAGTGCCACTCTGACAGGAAACATACCACAAATGGGATGGCCTTAGCAAACAGGAGTTTATTCTCTCACAGTTTGGAGGCTTTAAGTCCAAGTTCAAAGTGCCAGGCTCTAGGGGCTGGGTGAAAGCCCCTCAGCCTTGGGCTTCAGCTCTGCTTCCAGCTCCTAGACCACTGAAGCTAGAGGCTTTTCTTCACTCAGACAGCTGCTGGCTGCTGAGGCTGCCAAGCCCAAAGTTGACAAGGAAAAAGGCACAGTCCCGATGTTACCAAACCACATGGCAGGTCATTAATTCAAGTCCACTGTAAGTCCCAAAGTTGGCAGAGCATGGCAGGCTGCTGAACAATGGCACAACTACATGCGCAGTCCAAGCATGCCATAAACTAGAGACCATCCCCAAAGCTGCTGCCTATATACGGGAAGCAGACGCCATACCCAAAGGCAGCTACTCAGCTGCTCACAGTAGATTCCACCATGGAATTGATTACCAGTCTCTTCATGGGGAATACTATATCCGGCTGCCCAGGCACTCAACCAGGCCTAGGCAAGTTGATACAAAAATATAACCACCACAATGTGACAGAAGATTTCAGAACAAACAAGTCCATCCAAGTACAATAATAAACTTCATTAAATAATAAGCTTCATTATCTTTGTTGTTTTGTTGTTACATGCCATCAAGTTGGATCCGACTTATAGCAACCCCTCCTTGGGTTTCCAAGGCAGTATTACTATGGAAGTAGATTGCCCAACCTTCCTTCTGAGAAGTGGCTGGTGGGTTTGAATGGCCAGCCTTCTGGTTAGCAGTCAAGTGCCTTAGGCACTATGCTATCAGAGCTCCACATTATCTTTAATGAAGTTGAATTACTAGAATGTGATAGAGACTAGGAAATCTGAAACCTAATTGATTAAACTGCAATTTGTCTGAAGAGAAAAAGTATACACAGAAGAGTGGTCTATATAGATTCTGGGAAAGGAAATTCCTCAAAGTAGAATTTGTGGGTATTCAGATTATCCAGAAGAGAGGGTAACTTCACCAATTGATATGAATATTCAACCAAGAATGTTACCTGAAGTGGTCATAATATATTAGATTTGATGGCACTGGTCAGTGCACTGAGAACACTTAATTATCTCTTTAATTATTATGCTTGATTTGCATGGGGGGGGGGGAGACTGTGCTCGCTTGTCTCTCCTGGCAAATTTCTGACCTACTTAGAAACTGCATTTTTCAATATAAATGAACAAATGAACATTATGGACTATATGTGTCAGTCTTTTATGAGTTTTGCTAGTCTCCTGAGCATTTTACTCTGACAACCCTCTAAATATAAAATATCAGGATTGGCAAGGCTAAGGGTCATGTACTAGACTGGTGAAAGTATTGGTACCTCTATGGACTTAATTGGTATGGTCAGTCAGATTCTATACATAGATCTCTATTTCCTATCCATACGACAGTAAAGCTACTGTTTACTCATTATGAAAAACTGCTCATTATAAGCACATAAAGTTTTTCCATTATTTACCAAAACTCTAGAGACCACTGTGTTTCCAAGGTAATCACCAATGTCAGTACTGTTGAGAACTATGTAGGGTGTGAGATTTTTACCTTACTGGCTAGCTAACAAGTTAGCTTGCCATAGTTTCATGCATACTGGTTAAAAAACACGAGGTTCCTAAATCAGAGATGAAGGACAGTTTAAGTTACTCAGAGCAGTAGCAGTAGCCAGCATGCCAGCATATTTACCCTGATCTTCTGAGTCCCATCCATTTCCTGCTGAGAAACATAGAGAACACACGGATGGTTGTGTTACAGGAGAGGAACCCTGAGATTAGAGAAGCAGAATCTTTTATAAAGGGCAGTAAACATGCCTGCCCTTTGCTTTGGAGGAAGATAGTGTCTTATAATGGATATTCCACATGCTTGTCCTTTGCTCCAAGGAGCTCTGGTGGTATCGTAGTTAAGGCATTTGACTGCTAATCAACAGGTTGATGGGTAGAACCCACCAGCCAATTCATTGGAAGAAGATGGGGCAGTCTGCTTCTGTAAAGAGTTACAGCCTGGAAAACCCAGTGGCAGTCATTATCAGTCAGAATCCACTCAGTGGCAACAAATTTGATTTTGGTTTGGTCCTTTGCTCCAGAGACTGATACTATCTCAGTCTTCCAAGTTTGTAAACAAATCTGCCTTTTGCTCTGAAGGGTGACACTTCCTCTGTTTTCCAGGCTATTTACTGTCCAAATAGTTTTGAGATTGTCCAAATATTGTGCCTCACTCACAATATTTGCAGAAATGTGAGGGACCCACGGAGAATTGTCTCCCAAAAAGTATATATTGCAAAATTTCTCAATTCTGAGAACATTAGTTAATAGATTAATGGTTATCTTTTAGAAATCTTGTTTTCCCATGATTCTATTCATCTGTATTTGAGCTAGATAAAACCTATTACCCCACCTAATTTACTTTGAGGTAAATGCTGATGTGTTGCTGACCTTTGCATATAATTATTAAAACAATTACATGAAATATAAAATAGCTCATATGTTTTTTGTTTTCAGTTCATGTTCTTTCAAATACTGTTACTTTTCTCCTTGGTGGTCCTGATGATTTCCATTAGTGCAAATTTCCATAATGATTATTTGGCTCTATTCTTGTCTCCTTCAGAATTGTTAAAAAATGTTCTGATTCTGATTTTATCTTTGCAAAACAACTCACTTCTGTAGAGTGATCCTGAATCTTGGAAATCTTGAAAGATTAGTAAAATGTTATATTGTTTCATTAGTACTGTCATGGTTATAGTTTTCTTTTCCCCTTATGCTTTCTGTGCCTTTGTTTATATCATGTTACAAAATACTTCTGATCCTCTCTTGATAATTTGCACCAGACATAGTGTCTCCTATTACTGACCTGGGACTGCAATAAAAGAGAAAATCTCTATTGTTTGATTATGCTAATTGGAACATACTGTCTTATTCTCACTCTCTCTCTCTATCAAGTACACTTTTATTTTCAATAAGATGTAGAAAACGATAATCTTATCTTGTCTAAATTTTTAAAAAGCATTTAGCATTTTACATAGAATAAGAAAATGGTTGTGGTTGAAAACAATAAATCATGAAATTCTCTGTCACATGTAGTTGAAGTCTGAAGGAAAATTATGACAATCATTCCTAATTTTTGTAAGTGTAATTGTCTATGGCAGATTCATTTGATGTGAATATTAGATTTGTAGGCAATGGAACACTGAACTATATTATAAGCAAGCTGTTTGCTATAAGAACAAAAATAGTTTTAGCCTCTTCAAAAGCTCATTTTTTGAAGGGCAGGCTTTGTCTTGATAACTAGAACAAACTCTCATGGCAGCTTTGTCTCTTTCATACAAACATTCAGCAATTCACTCAAATCACAGAACCTTAGTGTGATAGGTCCATCCCAGTTATCTAGTGCCACTATAACAAAAATACCACAAGTGGGTGGCTTTAACAAACAAAAATTTATTCTCTCACAATTTAGGAGGGTACCAGTCTGAATTCAAGGTGCTGACTCTAGGGGAAGGTTTTCTGTCTTTGTTGGCTCTTGGGGAAGGTCCTCACTTCTCCTGACCTGCTTCTCGGCAGTCTTCAAGTGGCTTGGCATCTCTTTCCCCTCATCTCTGCTCACTTACTTGCTTTTTTAATCTCTTTTGTCTCAAAGAGATTGACTCAAAACACACTCTACACTAATCCTGTCTCATTAATATAACAAAGACAACCCATCCCAAATGGGATTACAACCACAGGCATAGAAGTTAGGATCACAATAAATATATTTGACAGACATAATTTAGTCCTGCAAAAACGACAAGGAGGCCACATGTGCTGACCTCCTCTAATCTCACAAGAGGAAGATAGCAGTAACCCAAGGCCTATTACTGCAAGGCCAAACATGCTGCCTCCCTCCAGCCCTTTCACCAACCGTTCCTCCCAAAGCACCCACCACCTCTCTCCTGGGTTCAGTAATTCACTGCAGTGGCCACACAGA
>NW_006921673.1:6595443-6608015 GCF_000298275.1 Orycteropus afer afer | reverse complement strand
TCAAACCCACCAGCCACTCCTCGGAAGGAAGGTTGGGCAATCCTACTTCCGTAGTGATACTGCCTCGGAAACCCAAGGAGGGGTCACTATGAGTTGGGGTCGACTCGATGGCATGTATAGTACTAAATTAGAGTTTTAATTAACTAAAAGGCACTCTACTAACCTGAAAAAATTTATATATGTCTAAGTACATAAGTCTGGTGGCACAGTGCCTAAGGATTTGACTGCTAAGCAGAAGGTTGGCTGTTCAAACCCACCAGCTACTCCATGGAAGGAAGACTGGGCAATCTATTTCCATAAAGATTTATTGCCTCAGAAACCCAGTGGGGGTTGCTATGAGTTCAAATTGACTTGATGACAGTAGTTGGGTCTTTAAGCACATTAAAATAGGATGGAGGAAATTTAATTTATTAATTAGCAAATAATATAAAACTTTTGCCCTCTCAAAAATTATTTTAGAGTCTACATTTCTCATTTTATGAAGCTTATACTTTTTTCACATATTCATGTTGGAGAATATTAATAAATATCTGATTTGTTGCATATTCATTCATCCATGTCTTTTTTAAAAAATATATATTTTATTGTATGAAGGTGGACATTTACACCACACATTAATAGTTCCTACAAAAACTGTTACACCTCAACATAAAGAAAACAAAAATCCTCACAACTGGACCAATAAGCAACATCATGATAAATGGAGAAAAGGTTGAAGTTGTCAGGAATTTTATTCCACTTGGATCCACAATCAACACTCATAGAACCAACACCCAAGAAATCAAACGTTGATTGCATTGGGAAAATCTGCTGCAAAAGGCCTCTTAACAGTGTTGAGAAGTAAAGATGTTACTTTGAAGACTAAGGTGTGCCCAACCCAAGCCATGGTATTTTCAATCACCTCATAAAAATGTGACAGCTGGACAAGTAGGGAAGACCAAAGAAGAGTTGATACTTTTGAATTGTGGTGTTACCAAAGAATACTGAAAATACCATGGACTGCCAGAACGCATGAATCTGTCCTGGAAGAAGTACAGCCAGAATGCTCCGTGGAAGTCAGAATGGTCACACTTGGTCTCACCTACTTTGGTCATGTGGTCAGAAGGAACCACTCCCTAGAGAAGGCTATCATGCTTGGAAAAGTGGACTGTCAGCAAAAAAGGGGAAAACACTCAAAGAAATGGATTGACATAGTGGCTGCAACAATGGGCTGAAGCACAGCAAAGATTGTGAGAATAGCCCACCATCAGGCAGTGTTTTGTTCTGTTGTCTGTAGGGTCGCTTTGACTTGGAATTGAGTTGATGGCACCTAACAACAACACAAATTATTCAGTGATATTGGTTACATTTTTCACAATATGTCATCATTCTCATTTATTCCATTCTGGTTTACCATTTCCAGTATTCCATTTTTTCCCTACTCCCTTACTTTCTCATCTTTGCTTTACAAGAATTAATGACCATTTGGTCTCATATAGATGATTTTTTGAAGGAGCTCATTATCCACAAATGTTATTCTTTATTTTATGAGCCAACACATTATTTAGCTAAAATGTAACCACAAGGGATAGTTTTGGTTTAAGTTTTAAAGGGTATCTCAGGGTGATAATCTGGGGGTGTTATGTAGTCTCAACTGGTCCACTAAGTCTGGGCTTTTCAAGAATTGGAGTTCTGTCGCACATTTTTCTCCCATTCTATCAGGATCCATCTATTGTGGCCCTGACCAGAATGTCAGGTAGTGTTGACTGGGCACCATCTAGTTCTTCTGGTCTCAGGGTAGTTGAGGCTGTGGCTTGTATAGTCTATTAGCTCTATAGACTACTTTCTTCTGAGTCATTCATATTCTTCTTTCTCTTTTGTTCCTCATGAGCAGAGATCAGTTATATTTGAGATGGCTGCTTGCCCTAGACACTACTTACCACAGTGGGATGGTGAACATACACGTTATGAACTATATTATGCCAAGTAATAACTATATTATGTCAGTTGCCCCACAAGACTATGATGCTAAGCCTTCCAACCCAGAAAAACAAGCTTGTGAGGTACTTGGTTATGTCTAAGAAGTATTTATAACTGTGTCCCCTAAGTAGTTTATCATATACATGAATATACATGCATGCGCACACATACTTGTGTATGTTGTTGTTGTTAGGTGCTGTCAAGTTGACTCTGACTTATAGCGACCCTATGTAAAACAGAACAAAACAACACCTGGTCCTGCACCATCCTCACAATCCTCACTGTAATATGTGATTTGGGAAGAAAGAAAGGGCCTTCGGAAAAAGACTGGCCACAGAAAACCTTACAAATAGCAGTAAAACACTGTCTATTACCTATATATACATATGCCTATAGATACATCTACCTGTGCATGCATATGTACCCAAATACTCAAATCCATACACATATATGTCTATATATATATTTGTGCAACCACACACTTTTTTTGGTTGTTTTTGGTGTTGTTTCAAAATTATATGTGTTATATATTTACCAAAAACATTTTTTCCTCTTGTGTACTTCTTAATGGCATCATTTACCTTGGTCCAGCTGTGTGCACTTCATTCACATTCAACGTTATCTTTCCCATTACCGAAAATAATAAATGCTTACTATCTCAACAGGGCTCCCCCTTCTCCCCTAGACCAGAAATTTTATTGAGTACCTACTGTCTGACAAGAGCTTGAGAATACAGATAAATGCAGCATGCTCCATGAACTCAAGTCCCTCAAAATATAGTAACCCCAAATAAACCAAAGCCACTGTCATGGAGTCAATTCCAACTCATAGTTACCCAAAGGACAGAGCAGACTGTCTCATAGGGTTTCCAAGGCTCTAAATCTTTACAGAAATATATTGTCTCAGCTTCCTTCCAAGGAGCAGCTGGTGATTTCTAACCACCAACCGTTTGGTTAGTAGCTGAATGCCTTAACTGAAGCACAACTGTTGTTGTTGTTGTTATGTGCCGTCGAGTCGGACCCGACTCATAGCGACCCCTCCTTGGGTTTCCGAGGCAGTATCACTACAGAAGTAGATTGCCCCATCTTCCTTCCGAGGAGTGGCTGGTGGGTTTGAACAGCCAGCCTTCTGGTTAGCAGTCAAGTGCCTTAGCCATTATGCTACCAGAGCTCCCGAAGCACAACTAGAGCATGTTAAAATCTAGTAAAGCATTAAAAAAATATATATACACAGAAAACATTTAAAGTGCAATGATAGAGTCCTTTGGCTTGAATGGGAATGCAGAGTATCATAAGACATTTTCTTTCTAAAATATGTTGTAAAATCCCAACTTTTGCTACTAATATAGAATCCTATTTATTAAGATAATCCTGACTATAAATGGCAAACAACAGCAAAGAAATATAAAATCAAATTTCAAAATTAACTGCTCATTACCGAAACAAAAGATCTTTACAGTTTTCTAAGAACTTGCATGTATGCCATTTTATTTAATCTTCAAAACAACCCTTGGAAAGTAAGTAGGATATGTAACATTTTTATCATTTTTATAGGTGAGATACTGAGACTCAGAAATTTGGTACCTACCTGGTAACTAACTGAAAAGTCATTGGGATTTCTCATCCTTCTAAGCTCTACATTTGCTTAAGGTCCTATGAACTAAGGCTCAAACTTAGGCAGTCTTTAGTTCCAGGCAACTTTTGGGGCACTGAATACCTGGTTCCTTTGCCTATCATGAGAAGTCAGAAAGAAATGTAGTTTGTTTGCCTTTCTCCTTTAAGTCTAGATTAAAACATAACATAATGCAGCTCAAATTAGAGAGATGAAGAAATCTCTGATAGGGTGAATTCTCAAAAACCAGGCCTTACTAAGAAACCTACATCTACAAAGCTTTTCTAGTTGTCCTAATGGTCAAGTCAGTTCCTTCACTCATACAATCCAAGCACCATTCCCCAGCTGTGATACTTCTGCTTTTGAAAGGCAGAATGATTAAAAGAGAGGAAGGGTACAACCTCTCTTCCCTAGAGTTATTTCCTAACTAGTCTACTACTATGAACATTGTGTCCATGTTTCCAGCGAGTTTCTTTGAAGCACTGTTCTTTCTTGTCATCAACTAGATCCTCTCTTTGAGGAAATTAGAGTGAACGTGGTAAAAAAAAATGTGGTCTAAAGGTGAAATGATCAATTTGGTTTCTGACTCTGTGCTCATCCCATATATCAAGCTACTTCAAATAACATCTGTATGTGTTTAATGTGTGCTTTATCTATTTGATGGTTATTCATGAGTATTTAGATACAATTCTCAAATTAAGAATTGAGTAATAACAGTGCTTTTATATATGGAATAGTCACCTCTTAATTAAAAAAGCCATTTATCTTTCAAATCAAGCTACACTTAGACATCATTCCATGGTAATTAATTTATAACAATACAAATACTTTCTAATATTTACTTAGATTTATAAAAGTGGATGATATTCCTAAAATTAAATAGAAAATTACATATGTAACCATATTGTTCTCAAATCTGTAGATTTAATACTCCGAGACAGTGTAGCAAAAGTGAGAAGGGGAGGATCTGCCGTCAAAACTGCCTGGGTCTGATTTTAGGCTCTACTATTTATTTATTACTATCATTTTAAATAATATTCTTTTTATGTGTTTTACATGTAAGTTTACATAGCAAATTAGGGTCTCATTTAAAAATTACTACAAAAATTGTTCAGTAATATTTATTATATTTTTCACAACATCCCAATATTCTCTAAATGTATTTTGGATGTTCTGTTTCCAGTAATCTAGTTGCTCTGTCCCCTTATCCTTACATCTCTGCTTTAGAGTAATTATTGATAATTATTGACCCTATGGTCTCATATGGATGATATTTTAAAGGTGTGCAGTACTCACAGATGATGGTCTTTATCTTATGAGCCCATCTGTTATTTAGCTACAAGGTGACCTCAGTGATAATACAATTTCAAGTTCAAAAACTGTCTCAGGGCAATAGTTTTGGTGACTTCTCTCATCCCAACTGGTCCAGTAAGTCTGGATTTTTTAGGAATTTGAGTTCTGTTCCACATTTTTCTCCCATAATATCAGAGTGTATCTGTTGTGGCTCTGGAATGGTCATTAGTGGTAGCTGGGTACCATCTAGTTCTTCTGGTCTCATCTACTATTTATTAATGGTGTGAGTTTGTCGTTGTTACTGTTGTTATGTACTGTCAAGTTGTCTCCAACTCATAGTGACCCCTCCTTGGGTTTCCAATGCAGTATCACTACGGAAGTAGATCGCCCAACCTTCCTTCCAAGGAGTGGCTGGTGGGTTGAACTGCCAGCCTTCTGGTTAGCAGTCAAGTGCCTTAGACACTACATCACCAGAGCTCCCATTGTGAGTTTAGGTAACTTATTTAACTTCTCTGTATCTTTGTTTTCTCATCTAAAAATAGGGACAATAGTATGTGTTATGAATTGAATTGTGTTTTATTTACTTCATGTTGCTTTAACAGGAAAAAAAAAAAAAAACACAAATGGGTGCTTTGAACAAACAGGGATTTATTCTTGCAATTTTGGAGGCTAGAAGTCCAAGTTCAAAGTGCCAGGCTCTAGGGGCTGAGTGAAAGCCCCTCAACCCAGGCTTCAGCTCTGCCTCTTGTTCCTAGCTTGCTGGAGCTAGAGGTGTCTCTTCATTCGGGCAGCTGCTGGCTGTTGAGGTTATTAAGCCCAAGGCTGACAAGTAAAACAGCACAATCCCAAAATTACCAAACAACATGTTATTGTTGTTGTTAGGTGCCGTCAAGTCATCTTCGACTCATAGCAATCCTATGTACAACAGAAGAACACTGCCTGGTCCTGTGCCAGCCTCACAATCCTTGCTATACCTGAGCCCATCATTGTAGCCACTGTGTCAGTCCATCCTGTTGTGTCAATTCAAACAACATGGCAGGCCACTAATTCAAGCCCAGAAACCATCCCAAGACTGGTAGGCAATCATGGCAGGGTGTTGAACAACAACTTGGCTACATGCAGGACTCAAGCATGCCAAAAGTTTCAGACCATTCCCAAACCTTCTCCTTATATATGGGAAGCAGACCACATCCCTAAAGCAGCTACTCAGCTACTTGAGGCAGATTCTATCATGGAGTTGATCCCCAGTCTCATCAAGGGGAATAACTACAACCAGCTGCCCAGCCACTCAAAACCAAGCCCAGCCAAGTTGACACACAACCTTGTTGTTATTGTCGTTATGTGCTGTCAAGTTAGATCCGACTCATAGCGACCCCTCTTGGGTTTCCGAGGCAGTGTCACTATGGAAGTAGATTTCCAACCTTCCTTCCAAGGAGTGCCTGGTGGGTTTGAACAAATTGTGCCCCATGAAAATATGTTGTAAATTCTAACCTCCATGCCTGTAGTTATAATCCCATTTGGGAATGGACTGCCTTTGTTATGTTAATGAGACTGGATGAGTGAAGGGTGTATTTTGAGTCAATCTCTTATGAGCTATAAAAGAGCAGAAGAGAGATGGGGGGAGACTGATGGCAAGCAACATAGAGATCTTCAAGGAACCAGGAAACGAGCTGAAGAGACAAGGACCTTTTCCAGAGCCAACAGAGAGTAAACCTTCCTCTCGAGCCAGTGCCCTAAATTCAGACTTCTAAAATCCTGAAGTATGAGAAAATTAATTTCTATTTGTTAAAGTCATCTACTTGTGGTATTTCTGTTATCGAAGCACTAGATAACTAAGATACTATGTATCTCATAATTTGATAATTTAAGGCATGTAAGATACTCAGAAGAAATACTGCCTATGGTCATTATAACACATGGGCTGATATTCATGGAAGAATACCAGTTCATTTCCCTGCCTGTTACTACAGCAATTCTGATTCCACTTAACTTTCCCAATTATTGATCTCATGTGCTCACAAGTACTTATATTCTCCTGATTTGATCTAAATCATCCAAGGGTACCTTTTGACTCCCTTGCTGCTATCTCTATGACAAGGCTAATGTCTATATTATCAAGGGTGCCATTTCTAAATACTTCTAACACCACATTTCCAAAAGTCTCACTGCCCCAAAGCCAAAGTCTGTTCTTCACAGAAGGGAGACAGATCTTTCTCTTATCTGCTGTTGTCGTGTTCTAGCCTGTGGTAGTTAAATTTGTATGTCAACTTGGCTGGGCCTGGTTGAGTGGCTAGGCAGCTGGTGGAAGTTATTCCCCACGATGAGACTGGCAATCAACTTCATGGTGGGATCTACCACAATGAATTGAGTAACTCCCTTTGGGATGTGATCTGGTTCCTGTATATAAGGAGAAGCCTTGGGGGTAGTCTCTAGCTCATGTCACGCTTGGACCCTGCATGTAGCCGTGTCACTGGTGAGCAGCCTGGCATGCTCTGCTGACCTTGAGACTTACAATGGACTTAAATTAATGGCCTGCCATGGGGTTTGGTAACATTGGGACTCTGCCATTTTACTTGGCAACCTTGGGCTTGTCAGCCTCAGCATCCAGCAGGTGTCTGAATGAAGAAATGCCTCTAGCTCCAGTGGGCTGGGAGCAGGAGGCAGAGCTGGACCCCAAGGTTGAGGGGCTTGCACCCAGCCCCTAGAGCCTAGCACTTTGTACTTGGACTTAAAGCCTCCACGCTGTAAGAGAATAAACTCCTGTTTAAAGGCACAGTCCTGATGTTACCAAACTACACAGCAGATCATTAATTCAAGTCCATTGTAAGTCCCAAAGTCAGCTTTAAAAAACCTTAAAGAACTATTGCTCATGTACAAACTTTTCTAAATCACCATTACCACCCCAGCACTGTCACTAGTATCACCTTGCAGGCATTTGTGCTTTTAAAGAAATCTGCATAGAAAAATCAGAATGCTTGTTTTAACAACAACAAAAAAGTTTATGACACAGAAAAGGTATGTGTTATTAATACATTTTTAAAAGGAGAAGTAAACCCATGAAGGAACTACTCTAGTCATGCAGAGAATGCTAACATTCTTGTTTTGATCATCTGCTCAATGTACTACAACTCACAGGGACTATTGGAAACTTTGAGTAGCCTTTCTATTGCTAAGAGCTAGAGCACATAGACCAACATTCGTTTAGCCTCCTGTGAACAACAGAGCTAACAGTGTGATGTTTCACAATTTTGGAAGAGACAGTCATCACCTCAGAAAGCCATACTGCATCTGGATATGTGCAAAGCATGAAAATTATCATCATATTTCAATCTTGTGCCAGAGACATTGCACCAGACCTGTAAATTTTATTACAGTGCTTCCAGGATGTTCATCGTTGTCAAATCCCTAAGGCTTTTCCATTAAACGGCATGGAGGGGGAGAGGAAAAGGGAAGCAAAAGGGGTAAAAATTCTTAGACTTGAAAATGGGCTCATATATTTGCATATAATGCTCTCCATGCTTTGACGATTTCACAGGTACTACAGGAAAGACAGATTCCAACTTTGTTTGGCATTGATCTCAGTTTACTATTTGTCCCTCATTACAGACTAAACTGGAGGCACTGTACAAAGCATTCCATGATAGAAACATCTTAAACTAATGGGCTACCTTATATATATCAAGATATCCTACCAAAAGAATAATTTATTATTTATTGTTGTTGTTGTTTCCTAATGAAGTACTATCTTTCATCTAGCCATCTGCATACACTCATTGGTTCCTGCTGGTGACAAAGGCTACAACGTATGATCACATACCAAACCAAACCAAACGTACTGCTGTTGAGTCAGATCTGACTCATAGCGACCTCTCCTTGGGTTTCCGAGGCAGTATCACTATGGAAGTAGATTGCCCAATCTTCCTTCTGAGGAGTGGCTGGTGGGTTTGAACCTCTAGCCTTCTGGTTAGCAGTCACATCCCTTAGGCACTATGTCACCATGATCACATGGACAGAGATTATTCTCCATGGTGCAAGACCAGAGCAAACCCATATGGAGAGCGAAACTTTGACCTACATACCATTAATGGAATACAGTTGTCAATTTAGCCAGCTGGCTAACAAAAGAAAGAAAGCATTTCCAGCCAGGAAATAAAGTTGGTTTCCCAATGCTATCAAATACGAAGTTGTCCTCAGCACTTTTGAACCAAGTTAAATGTTCTATCACTTTCTATCTTAAAAAATTTCTCATTTACAAAGAGCTGTGAACCTTGGTTAGATCCTAATTTGAAAATAAAACAAAAACCATAAAAAACTTTTGGAGATAATTGTAGAAATTTAAAAATTATTATATTAATGACTCCCTGCTAATTATCTTTTTTTTTATTTAACTTTTTATTATGATTTGAAGTTTACTGATCAAATTGGTTTTCCATTCAATAATTCATACACATTTTCTTTCATGACACTGATTGCAAACCTTACATTGTAACAGTACTGTTCCTATTCACTCCGTGTTTTCCATTTGCATTCTTCCTTCTTTCCTATCCCTTCCTGACTTCTGAGTTTTATCCCTGGGCAAATGCCGCCCTTTCTAGCCAGTATGGTTGACTGTTCTAGGGAGTGAGTAGCTCTTTGGTGTAATTGTTCAAGTTATAGGCCTGTCTACTCTTCAGCTGAAACCTGAGCCATAGGGTGAGTTCAGTTCCAGGCTTAGTACCTACAGGCCATAGTCTTGAGAGTTCTAGCAATCTCTATCAGACTGTTTATATTGCAGAATAAGGCAGACTAGGAAAAAGGAAAATATCAGGTCAGCTTCTGAAAAAAATTGTCCACTGAAACCTTATGAATAGCAGTGAAATATTGTCTGACATAGTGCCAGAAGATGAGCCTCTAATGTTGGAAGGCAATCAAGATATGACCAGGGAAGAGCTGCCTCCTCAAAGTAGTGGCAACCTTAATGACATGGATGGAGTGAAGCTTTCAGGACCTTCATTTGCTGATATGGCATGACAAAAAAATAAGAAGATACAGCTGCAAATATCCATTAATAATCAGAACGTGGAATGTACAAAGTATGAATCTAAGAAAACTGGAAGTTGTTACAAATGAAATGGAATGTATAAAAATTTATGTCCTAGGCATTAGTAAGCTGAAATGGACTACTATTGGCCTTTTTGAATCAGATAATCATATGGTCTACTATGCTAGGAATGACAAATTGAAGGGGAATGGTGTCCCATTCATCGTCAAAAAGAACATTTCATGATCTATCCTGAAATACAATGCTGTTAGTGATAGGACAATGTCCATAGCCTACAAAAGAGACCAATTAATACTACTGTGGTCACTAAGTTGTGTGTCAACTTGGCTGGGCCTGGTTTTGAGTGACTGGGCACTGGATGTAGTTACTCCCCATGATGAAACTGGAAATCAACTCCATGGGGAATCTATTGGAGCCAAATACTTTCTTCCCAATCAGTATGTTCTCTTTTTACTCTTTTGGAGAAGTCTTTTGAAGCACATAAAAATTTATTTTCAGGAGGTCCCATTCATCTAGTTTATCTTCTGCTGTTTGTGCATTTTGGGTGATGCTTGACAGTCTATTTATGCCATAAATTAAAAAAAAATTATCTGCCATTGAGTCAGTTCTGATTCATAGCAACCCCTCCTTGGGTTTCTAGGCAGACTTGAGGGCACATAATAACAACAGTATCTCTCTGAAAGAAGATTGCCCAGTCTTCCTTCCAAAGAATGGTGGGTGGGTTTGAACCACCAGTCTTCTGGTTAGCAGTCAAATGCCTTAGGTACTACACCACCAAAGCACCCATCCATTTGCAGAAAAAATGAAACAAGGTCCATACCTCACACTATATACAAAAACACCATTCGTTTGTTGACACATCTCAATATGTATTCCATCAATTCCTAGAGCCTTGTTTTTGACCAATCCCTTCAGTGCAGCTTTGACTTCTTCCTTTTTTTTTTATTTTTAATACATTCAATTGAAATATAATTTATGTACAGTGAAACACCCAAAACTAAAGTGACATGGGTCAATGCATTTTTTTTGCAGTGTTTCCTCCCCTCCGCTCCCACCACTGTTAACCAACAAAGAAAGTTTCCTTTCATATATAAACCTTCTTTGACTTTTTACAATAACTGATTAATACAATATTTGTCCTTCTGTGATTAACTTATCTCACTCACCATAATGTCCTCCAAGTTCATCCATGTTATGCGGTGTTTTGCAGATTCTAGGTTATTCTTTAGGGTTGCATAGTATTCCATTGTGTGTATATACCATAGTTTGGTTATCCATTCTTCTGTTGATGAGCACCTAAGTTGTTTCCATCTTTTTGCTATTGTAAATAGTGCTACAATAAACATGGGTATGCATGTATCTGTTCTTGTCCTGGCTCTCATTTCTTTAGGATGTATACTTAGTAATGGGATCACTGGGTCAAATGGTATTTCTAATTCTAACTTTTTAAGGAATCACCATACTGCTTTCCACAGTGGTTGGATCATTTGATAGTCCCACCAGCAGTGTAGGAGAGTCTAATCCCTCCACATCCTCACCAGCATTTGTAATTTTCTATCTTGTTTAACTTTGCCATTAGTGCTGGGGTGAGATGGTGTCTCATTGCTGTTTTGATTCGCATCTCTCTGATGGCTAATAATCATGAGCATTTCTTCATGTATTTGCTGGCCTCCAGAATAACCTCTTTTGTGAAGTGTCTATTCATGTCTTCTGTCCATTTCTTAACTGAAGTGAATTGTTCATCTTTTTGTTGTTGAGGTGTTGGAGTTTTCTATAAATTTTAGAAGTAAGTCCCTTGTTGGATATGTCATCATCAAATATTTTGTTCCCAATTTGTAGGAGTTTTTTTTGACTCTTTTGGAGAAGTCTTTTGAAGCACATAAAAATTGAATTTTTAGAAGGTCTCATTCATCCAGTTTATCTTCAGCTGTTTGTGCATTTTGGGTTATGTTTGACAGCCTATTTATGCCATAAATTAGGGCCCCTAAATTTTCCCCTATTTTTTCCTTGAGGAACTTTATAGTTTCAGGTTCCACATTTAAGTCTTTGATCCATCTGGATTTAGTCTTTATGTACAGTGTGAGGTACAGATCTTGTTTCATTTTTCTGCAAATAGATATCCAGTTTTACCTGCACCATTTGTTAAAGAGACCACCTCTTCCCCATTTAATGGATTTCAGCCCTCTGTCAAAAATCAACTGACCACAGGTCGATGGCTCTATTTCTGGGTTCTCAATTCTGTTCCACTGCTCTATGTGTCTCGCATCATACCAGTACCAGGCTGTTTTGGCTACTGAGGCTGTATAGTAGGTTTTGAGATCCAGGAGTGTGAGGCCTCCTACTTTGTTCTTCGCTTTCATTAGTGCTTTGCTTATTCAAAGTGCCTTTCCTTTCCATATAAAATTAGTGATAGGTTTTTCCATATCCTTAAAGAATGCTGATGGGATCTGGATTGGGATTGCATTGAATGTATAGATACCTTTGGGTAGTATTAACATTTTCACAGTGTTCAATCTTCCCATCCATGAGAATGGTATGTTCTTTCATTTATGTAGATCTCTTATGGTCTTGAAGTAGTGATTTGTAGTTTTCTTTGTAAAGGTCTTTTGTTCCCTAGTGAGATTTTGTTCCCTAGTGAGCTTTATTCCAAAGTACTTTATTTATTTAT
>NW_006921673.1:6586447-6595313 GCF_000298275.1 Orycteropus afer afer | reverse complement strand
GACTCGACGGCACATAACAACAACAACAACATTGTAAACGGTATTGATTTCCTTATTTCCTTTTCAGCAATCTCTTTGCTGGTGTAGAGGAACGCAACTGATTTTTGTATGCTGATCTTGTATCCCACCACTATGATAAATCTCTCAATTAGTTCCAGTAGTTTTTTTTGCTGAGTCTCTTGGGTTTTCTATGTATAGGTTCATATCATCAGCAAATAGGGAGAGTCTGACTTCTTCCTTACTGATTTCGGTGCCTTTGATTTCCCTTTCTTGCCTTATTGTCCTGGTTAGGACTTCCAACACAATGTTGAGTAGAAGTGATGATAGAGGGCATCCTTGTGTGATTCCTGTTCACAAGGTGAATGATTTCAGCCTCTCTCTATTGAGAATAATATTGGCTGTTGGTTTTGCATATATGCCCTTTATTATGTTGAGGAATGTCCCTTCTATTTCTATTTTGCTAAGATTTTTGAAGGGACCGTTCCCTGGAGAAGGATGTCATGCTTGGTAGGGCAGAGGGTCGATGAAAGAGGGGGAGGCCTTCAACGAGATGGATTGACATGGTGGCTGCGATGATGGGCTCAAGTATAGCAGGGATTGTGGGGCTGGCGCGGGATCGGGCAGTGTTTCGTTCTGCTGTGCATGGGGTTGCTATGAGTCAGAAACGACTCGACGACACTTAACAACAACAACAACAAAGATTTTTGATCAGGAATGGAGGTTGGATTATATCAAATACCTTTTGTTCATTGATTGATATGATCATGTGGTTCTTTTCCTTTGTTTTATATATGTGATGGATGATATTGATTGTTTTTCTAATGTTGAACCATCCTTGCATACATGGTATGAACCTCATTTGGTCATAATTTATTATTTTTTAGATATGTTGCTGGAGTCTAATTGCCAGCCCTCTGATTAGCAGTCAAATGACTTAGGCACTACACCAACAGAGCTCCTTGATGGAGTCTATTGGCCTATATTTTGTTGAAGATTTTTGCATCTATAGTCATTAGGGATATTGGTTTGTAGTTGTCCTTTTTAGTGATGTCTTTGCCTGGTTTTGGTATCAAGGTTATGTTTGCTTCATAAAAATGAATTTGGGAGGATTCCACCCTTTTCTATGTTCTGGAATAGTTTGAGTAGGATTGGTGTCAGTTCTTCTCTGAACATTTGGTAAAATTCACCAGTGAATCCATCTGTGCCAGGGCTTTTTTTGGTTGGTAATTTTTTTATCACCTGATCTTCTTTAGTTACGGGTATGTTTAAGTTTTCCACGTCAACCTCTGTTAGTTTAGGTAAGTAACATGTTTCTAGATATCTGTCCATTTTTCTAGATTTTTTAATTTGTTGGAGTATAGTTCTTCATAGTATCATAATAGTATCCTTTTAATTTTGGTTGATTTTGCTGTAGTGTCACTCAATACATTTCTTATTCATGTTATTTGTATTCTCTCCCTCTTTAAATTTGCCAGTGGATTGTCAATTTTATTAATCTTTTCAAAGCACCAACTTCTAGTCCTGTTGATTTTTCCTATTGTCTTTCAATTTTCTGTTTCATTTATTTCTGCTCAAATCTTTATTTTTTTCTTCTGATGACTGTAGGCTTTTTTTCCTCCTCTTTTTCTAATTGTTGGAAATGTTGGTTAAGGTATTGATTTTGGCTCTTTCTTCTTTTTTGGTGTGTACATTTATTGCTATAAATTGGTCTCTGATCACTGCTTTTGCTGTGTTCTGAAGATTTTGGTATGCTGTGTTTTCATTCTTGTTTGATTCAAGGAATTGCTTTAATATCATTTTTTATTTCTTCTATTACCCAGTCATTTTCAAAGAGGATGTTATTCAGTTTCCATGTGTTTGCTCTTTTTCCATTAATCTTCCTATTGTTGATTTCTAATTTTACAGTATTGTGATCTGAGAAGATGCTTCTCAATATTTCAATGTTTTTTAAATTTATTGAGGCTTGCTCGATAGCCTAACATATGGGCTATCCTAGAGAATGTTCCATGTGCACTGGGAAAGAATGTATACTGTGTTGTTGTTGGGTGAAGTGCTCTGTAGATGTCTGTAAGATCAAGTTGATGGTTGTATTGTTTAGTTCTTCTGTGTCTCTGTTGAGTTTTTTTCCAGTTGTTCTATTTGTGATTGAAAGTGGTGTATTAAAATCTCCTACTATGACTGTGGAATCTCTATTTGTCTTTTCAGTTCTGTTAGAGTCTGGTTTATGTATTTTGGGGCTTTTTCATTGAGTGTATAGATATTTATTACTGTTATGTCCTCTTGTTCAATTGATCCTTTAATCATCATATAATGTATTTCCTTGTCTCTTACAGTGGTTTTTGTCTTAAAGTCAATTTTATCAGAAATTAATATTGCTACTCCTGCTCTTTTATGATTGCCATTTGTTTGATAGATCTTTTTCCAACCTTTGATTTTTAGTGTATTTTTGCCTTTCTCTCTAAGGTGCGTCTTTTGCATACAGTATATTGATGGGTTACGTTTTCTTATCCAGTCTGCAGCTCTCTGTCTGTTGAGTGGTGCATTTAATCCATTGACCTTCAGTATAATTATCAAAAGTATTAATTTGTTGCTGTCATTTTGTTGTGTGCTTTTTCGTGGTGTTACTGAATTTTCTGTTCCTTATAATTTTCTGTACTGAGCTAATTTTGTTTATGATTCATGTTATCATTACCTTCATTGCTTTTGTTTTAGTATTTGCTAAATATTTGTGCTGATCCTCTTTCTTTTGATGTGAAGGCTTATCATTTTTCCTGTAGGTTACTCCATGCTTTATAATCTTCTTCTCAAGTTTAGAACATTCCATTCTATCTTGTAGTTGTCTTAACTTGCCTACCATTTAGAATTTCTGTAACTACACAATTTTTTCCCTCTTTTTGGTTTGTAGTTGTCTTCATTTGTCATTGATGTCTCTGGTTCCCTGTTTATATTCTTGTAGGCATATTTACTTTGGATATTTCTATAATTGGGTTAGTTTCTTGGTTATGTCATCATGTATGTTAATGGTTGGTTGTTGTTTGCTATTGTTGATTCTCTGTCCAAAGGACTCCCTTTGTCATCTCCTGTAAGGTTGGTCTGGTTTTAACAAATTCCCTTAATTTCTGCTTATTTGGAAATGTCCTAATTTCACCATCATATTTGAGGGATTTTGCTGGGTATATAATTCTTGGTTAGAAATTATTTTCTTTCAGGGTTTTATATATGGTATCCCATTGTCTTCTTGCCTGCATGGTTTCTGCTGAGAAATCCGAGCTTAGTCTTATTGGTTGCCCCTTTTAGGTAACTTTTCATTTTTCCCTTGCTGCTTTTAGGATTCTTTCTTTGTCTTTGGATTTGTGAGTTTGATGATGATATGTCTTGGTGATTTGCTTTTGGGGTCTATCCTGTTTGGGTTCTTTGACTTCTTAAGTGGATATAGTCTCATCTTTCATCATACCAGGGAATTCTCTTCCAACAAATCTTCAACAATTTTCTCTGTGGTTTTATTTGTCTCTTCCTGTTCTGAAATTCTGATTACACGTAGGTTATTCCTTTTGAAGGTATGCCACATGGACCTTAGGCTTTCTTCATTTTGTTTTGATCTTTTTTCTGACTGATCCTTTTCCAAAGAAGTATTCAGGTATTTGTCTTCAATCTCACTAATTCTGTCTTCCATAGATTCAATTCTACTCCTTTGCCCATTCAATGTGTTATCTATTTCTGAAAATTTACTATTAACCTTCTGGATTTCTATCTGTAGATTTTGTATCATTTCTATTTTTTCCTTTATTTTGTCATTTTGTTCTTGTACTGTCATTCAAATTTTCTGTGTTTTCCTCAATTTTGTCAGTGTTTTCCTTGATCTATCTCTCAATCCATTGAAGGTACCTAAATATAATTCTTTCAAATTCCTTATCTGGGAGTTCTAATGCTGCTTCTTCCTCAGGGATGTGTTCTGGGTCTGTATCCTGGGCCCTTGTTTCTCCTGTTTTATCTTGCTTCTCTGTCTGGACTGTGATGCTCTGTTGTCCCCAAGACATTATGACTTTTTTTTGTGTTTTTATTTAATTGGTGATTGTGTGTTGGAGTGACTCGCCCAAGATTTTCATTGTCTTTGTTTTGTTTGGATGTTATCTATGTAAGCAGGGTACAGTGCTCCTCTATTCGCTAGTTGGCAGCATATATACACTCACCACCTGTCTCCTTTGCTATTATCAGCCTCCCATATGTCCCTGCTGTCCTTGGCAAGTGGAGCTGATTCTTAGGTCCCTGGAATTCGAATGAGAATGCTGTCACTTTAAATATTCAAGATAGCTGCCACTTGTAAACATTCCAAATGGCTGTGCTCTCAGTCACTTTAAATATCCAAAATGGCCACCACCTGCAAACAATCAGAATGGCTGGGCCCTCTAGACACCCAAAAGTCCACAGTTCAGGTTGTCTCCTTCCTTGCTGTTTCCCTTCCTAGTCATTGGCCACCAATGCAGTCATTCCTGCAGCCTGTGGTGACCAGGGCTGATCTTCAGGTCAATTCTTAGGTCCCAACACCACTTGGAAATATTCAGGATGTTGGTGCCATCAGAGTAGCTAACAGTCCACAGCTCTGTCTGTCTCCACACTCACTGATTTCATTCAGGTTTTTCCACTAGTTGGTGCCTAATCTGCTTCTGTATACTTCCTTTCAAAGCTCAGGGCTCCAGGATTCTCTTGTGTATCTCTGTCAATTGGTTTTTCTTTTCTTTGTTGAAGAAGTTCTTTGTAGCTTGTCTGCCTACTCCACAATCTTACCTTAAGTCTCACCTTCTTCCTTTAATACCATTGGTTCTCCATCATATGCCCCCTCCAAAATGGATGAATATCACCCAATTTTTTTTTTTTTTTTTTTTGGTACAGTGACTCTGTATTCCTTCTATTATCATTTGATGTTTCCTGCATCATTCAGTATTTTGCCCATAGAATCTTTCAATATTGCAACTCAAGGCTTAAGTTTTTTCCTCAGTTCTTTCAGCTTGAGAAATTCCGAGCATGTTTTTCCCTTTTGGTTTTCCAACTCCAGGTCTTTGCACATTTCATTATAAGAACTGACTTTGTCTTCTTGAGCTGCTCTTTGAAATCTTCTGTTCAGTTCTTTTATCTTGTCATTTCTTCCATTTCCTTCAGCTTCTATCCATTTAAGAGCAAGTTTCAAAGTCTCTTCTGACATCCATTTTGGTGTTTTCTTCCTTTCCTGTCTTTTTAATGACCTTTTGCTTTCCTCATGGATGATGTTCTTGATGTCACCCCACAATTCCACTGGTTTTTGGTCATTGGTGTTCAATGAGTCAAATCTATTCTTCAGATGGTCTCTAAATTCAGGAGGCATATAATCAAGGTCAGATTTTGGGTCTTGTTAACTTGTTTTAATTGTCTTCATTTTCAACTTGAACTTATATATGAGCAGTTGATGGTCTGTTCCACAGTCAGCTCCTGGCCTTGTTTTCTCTGACAATAGCGACCTTCCCATTTCCTCTTTCCACAGGTGCAATTGATCTGATTCCTGTGTACTCCATCTGGTGAAGTCCACATGTATGGTCACCATTTATATTGTAAAAAGGTACTTGCAATGAATAAGTCATTGGTCTTGCAAAATTCTATCATACAATCTCTAGCATTGTTTCTATCTCCAAGGCCACATATTCCAACTACTGATGATTCTTCTTTGTTTCCAACTTTTGCATTCCAATCACCAGTGATAATCAACACATCTTGATTGCATGTGTGGTCAATTTCAGACTGCAGAAGTTGGTAAAAATATTCAATTTCCTTGTCTTTAGCTTTGGTGGTTGGTGTGTAAATTTTAATAATTTATTAATAGTAGTATTAACTGGTCTTCCTTATTGTTGTTGTTGTTGTTATGTGCCGTCGAGTCAAACCCGACTCATAGCGACCAAGTCGGGTCTTCCTTATAGGAACATGAATATTATGCTATCACTGACAGCACTGTATTTCAGGATAGTTCTCGAAACATGCTTTGTGACAATGAATGCCATGCCATTCCTCTTCAATTTGTCATTCCCAGCATAGTAGATCATATGGTTGTCTGATTCAAAATGGCCCAAACCAGTCCATTTCAGCTCACTAATGCCTAGGATATCAATCTTTATGCATTCGATTTCATTTTTAACAGCTTTGAATTTTCCTAGATTCATACTTTGTCCATTCCATGTTCTGATTATTAATGGATATCTGCAGTTGTTTCTTCTAGCTTTGAGTCATACCACATCAGCAAATGGAGGTCCTGAAATTTTATCCCATCCACATCATTAGGGTAGGCTCTATTCTGAGGAAGCAGCTCTTCCCCAATCATATTTTGAGTGCCTTCTGACCTGAGGGGCTCATCTTTCAGTACTATATTGGAAAGTGTTTCAGGACTATTCCCCAAGTTTTACAGTAATATATCATACAGTGTTTTACTGTGATTAATAGGTTTATACTGGCCAATTCTTTGAGAAGTCGATGGTCTCTTCCTTCTTCTGACTCTGTCTTAGTCTGGAAGTTCCATTGAAACCTGTGCACCATGGGTGACCCTGCTGGTATTTGAAATGTTAATGGCATAGTCTCCAACCTCACAGCAATACACAAGCCACCACAGTGTGACAAACTGACAGATGAGTGGTGGCCGTTAATAATTCAAATTTATGCATGAACCACTAAAGTCAAAGGTGAGGAAATTGAAGATTTTACCACCTTCTGCAGTCTGAAACTGACCAAACAGGCTACCAAGATGTATTTATTATTACTGTTGATTGGAATGCGAAAGTTGGAAACAAAAAAGAATCACTGGTAATTGGAAAATACAGGCTTGGTAATAGCAGTGACCCCAGAAATCACATGATAGAATTGTGCAAGACAAATGACTTATTCATTGAAAGTAACATTTTTCAACAACATAAACAGCGACTATACACGGGGACCTCACCAGATAGAATACACAGGAAGCAGATTAACTGTATCTGTGGAAAGAGGCAATGGAAAAGTTGAATGCCTTCAGCCAAAACAAGGCCAGGAACCGACTGTGGAACAGACTATCAGTTGCTCATATGCAAGTTCAAGTTCAGGTTGAAAACAATTAAAACAAGGCCATGAGAGCCAAAATATGACCTTCATTACATCCCACAATAATTTAGAGATCATCTGAAGAACAGATTTGATGCACTGAACACCAATGACTGAAAAACAGAGGAATTGTGGGATGAGATCAAGAATATCATACATGAAGAAAGCAAAATGTCACTAAAAAGACAGGAAAGAAAGAAAAGCACAAAATTGATGTCAGAAGAGATTCTGAAACTTGCCCTTGAACAGAGAGTAGCTAAAGAAGATGGAAGAAATGACAAGATAAAAGTGCTGAACTGAAGGTTTCAAAGAGCAGTTTGAGAAGACAAAGTCAATTATTATAATGAAATGTGCAACATATGGAGTTAGAAATCTAAAAGGGAAGAACACATCAGCATTTCTCAAGCTGAAATAATTGAAGAAAAAGTTCAAACCTGAAGTTGCAGTATTGAAAGTTTCTATGTGCAAAATATTCAATGATACAGGAAGCATTAAAAGAAAGATAGAAGGAAAAGACAGAGTCACTTTACCAAAAATAATTGATTGACATTCATCTATTTCAGGAGGTAGCACATGATCAGAAACCAATGGTATTAAAGGAAGAAGTCAAAGCTGCATAGAAGGAATTGGTGAAAAACAAGGCTCTAGGAATTGATGGAATATCCATTGAGCTGTTTCCACAAACGGATGTCACACTAGAGGCACTTACTTGTCTACACCAAGAAATTTGGAAGACAGATACCTGGACAATTGACTGGAAGAGATCCATATTTGTCCCCTTCCAAAGAAAAGTGATCCAACAGAATTTAGAAATTATTAAATGATATAATTAATATCACACACAAGTAAAAATTTGCTGAAGATAATTCAAAAATGGTTGCAGCAGTATATTGACATGGACTTTCCAGAAATACAAGCTGGACTCAGAAGAACATGGAATGAAAGATATCATTGCTGATGTCAGATGGATATTGATTGAAAGCAAAGAATACTAGAAAGATATTTACTTATGTTTTGTTGACTATGTAAAAGCATTTGACTGTGTGGATCATAACAAATTATGGATAACATTGAAAAGAATGGGAATTCCAGAACACTTAATTGTACTCATGAGGAACCTGTACATAGAGCAGGAGGCTGTCATTTGAACAGAAAAAGGGGATACTGCATAGTTTAAAATCGGGACGGCTGTGTATCAAGGTTGTATTATTTCACCATACTTATTCAATCTGTATGATGAGCAAATAATCTGAGAAGCTGGATTTGATAATAATAAGGTATTAGGATTGGAGGAAGACTCTTTATCAGCCTACAATATGCTGAAAGTGAGGCTGACTTGAAGCATTTGCTGATGAAGACTGAAGACTCCAGTTGGTAGTATGGATTAGACCTCAACATCAAGAAATGAAAATCCTCACAAGTGGACCGATAAGCAGCATTATGATAAACTGAGAAAAGATTGAAGTTGTCAAACACTTTATGTTACTTGGTTCCACAATAAACACCCATGGATGCAGCAGTCAAGAAATGAGATGTCATATTGCACTGGAAAAGTCTGCTGCAAAAGACCTCATTAAAGTGCTGAAAAAGCAAAGATATCTCTTGGAAGACTCAAACCAAACCAAACTCACTGCCATCAAGTTGCTTCTGATTCATAGATACCCCCTTTGGGTTTCCAAGGCCCTCTGGTGGCATAGTGCCTAAGGCATTTGACTGCTAACCAGAAGGTTAGTGGTTCAAACCACCAGCCACTCCTTGGAAGGAAGATTGGGCA
>NW_006921673.1:6578185-6578783 GCF_000298275.1 Orycteropus afer afer | reverse complement strand
ATTAGTCTGCTATTGTAAAAGTTAAGGAAAGGTTTATCTATGGAAGGAAATTTTCTTTGTTGGTTACCAGGGTTGGGAGGGGGTGTGAAGGAAGGCTGTTAGATAGATAGAGATAAGTATTGATTTGGGTGAAGAGAAGGGCAATGTACCAAATTTGAGTGACCAATATGACACCATTGAGGATGAGAAAGACACAGAGAGGTATATGGGAGGTACAGACAACAAATATGAACCCTTTTACACATACAGTACTGCATTGTCAGTGAAGGCAAACAAACATGGGTATATAGGTGGATAGATGGGTGGACAGGCTGAACAATTAGGTATGTCTATGGAAAGGGCAGTGTATCCAAGAACATATATAGGGTTGGCAGACGATGGTCCTATAAGTTTATGTGAATGATTGCAATTCCCAGGTGTGTATCAGAGCTGACAAGGGGCAAGGTTGTAGTCACTTCTTGGTCACTGCCAGCTACCCAGAGGGACCAAGTAGTTGAAACTGTGGGCTTGGGACTATAGTCACAGGGGACATCAAGCTCAATTGGCATAACATACTATACAAAAAAAACATTGTTTCACCTCCTACTTTGGTGAGTAG
>NW_006921673.1:6571785-6578085 GCF_000298275.1 Orycteropus afer afer | reverse complement strand
TCCTTGGAAGGAAGATTGGGCAATCTACTTCTGTAGTGATACTGCCTCAGAAACCCAAGGAGGGGTTGCTATAAGTCAGATCCGACTCAATGGCAGTGACTTTGGTTTGGTTTGGAATCTTTATGGAAGTAGATTGCACAGTCTTTCTTCCGCAGGGCGGCTGGTAGGTTTGAACTGTCAACCTTCTTGTTAGAAATTAAATGCTTTAGGCATTATGCCTACAGCCTAAGGTGCACCTAACCCAAACCATAGTATTTTCAGTCACCTTACATGCATGTGAAAGCTGGACAATGAATAAGGAAGACTAAAGAAGAGCTGATGCTTTTCAGTTGTGGTGTTGGCGAAGAACACTGAAAGTACCATGGACTGCCAGAGGAACTAACAAATCTGTACTGCAGGCAGCTGGAATGCTCCTTGAAAGTGAGAAAAACCAGACATTGTCTCAACTACTTTTGTCATGTTCTCAGCAAGCACTATTCCCTGGAGAAGGCTATCATGCTTGGTAAAGTGGAGGGTCATCAAAAAAGGGGAAGAACGCTCAATGAACTAAATTGACACAGTGGCTACAACGATGGACTCAAGTATGGCAAAGATTGTGAGGATGGCACAGGACCAGGAGATATTTCCTTTTCTTGTACAAGGGGTCGCTATGGATTAGAGCTGACTGGATGGCACCTAACAACAGCACAACATGTAATCAGATGTTAAATATGATTGAGAATGTAATTATAGTTGCTGTGTAGTTTATTTTTCCTTCGCATTTTCTAATATTTTGATAACCAATGTATATTGTTCCTGGTGGCATAGTGCCTAAGACACTTGACTGCTAACCAGAAGGCTGGCAATTCAAACTCACCAGCCACTCCTCATAAGGAAGACTGGGCAATCTACTTCGGTAGAGATACTGCCTTGGAAACTCAAGGAGGGGTTGCTATGAGTTGGAATCCACTTGATGGCAGTGAGTTTGGTTTTTTGGTTTATAAAGAGAAAAATGTTTTTAAGTTTAAAAATTTGAATCTAAAAATTTGTGGTAATACATACCTATGTTCCTATGCATCAGCACACATAATGGATTATCCATAATAAAAAGGAAAATGAAATTTTGGAGGTAAAATGAGTAAATTAAAAGCCATGTCTGCTTAGTACATCACAGTTTTTTCTTTTCCTTCTTAATGTGATACTGTTTTAAAAAGTCCTCTAGAGACTTAGAAGTGTTAATGTACCTCTCTAAGTACTGAATAAAAAGTAAGATGCAGCAAGTTAAAATGACCCCTCAAAACTGGAATGATGCCCAAGCAAAATTCAATTAGTAGCAGCTTTCTCCAGAGTTGAGACTAAGAACTTTTTTCCATTAGACGGATCCCTGGTGCAGATTAGAGGTCATTCCTTTAGAAATTCAAGTCTTTGCGTTATGGAACCAATTTAGCTCCGGATTTTTGGCACCAAAGAATAATACACATATAAAAGTGCCTTTCACTTAGAAAACTCACTGAAGTGACTGAATTAGTGGAAGAATAATTAAATAATATAGCAAAGATAGCAGCTTGAGCATCAGAAACTTTGAAAAGCTGAATATGACAAAATAATAACAGTTGCCACAATGTAAGACAAATCCACAGTTCTAATAAAAGTACAACCAGTGAAATCAGAAAAATGCCCAGATATCTTAAAGAGACAGAATCTCTACTTAGTTGCACATTAACAAATGGCATCATTTTAACAAGGGGAACAAAACTGGGTCAACAAAAGTGGGTAGTCAGCATAGAAGCCTAGAAAAAAGGAGAAAAGAATAAACCTGGGCAACACCGACTAGACATGTCCTAATTGGAATGGGGGGCATGCTCTGACCCTAAGACTTCTCTACCCAGTCCCTATGACAGATGACCCTACTTGAGACTGTTAATCATGTTATTATAGGGTGATGTAATTAGCCATTTAAACATTAAGATTGTCCCTCCTCCCTCTCAACCATCACCATTCTTTCTCTCCTTGTGTGCTAACTAAACAGCTTCTCATTATAATATGCCTTCCCACACAGATTTCCTACAGGGAAGGAATGTGCTGCTCTTGCAAACTTAGATAGTCCATGGTATAGCTCCATTTCACTTCTTAGCTAACTAACTGTCACTCTCATATACACAAACCAGCTTCTATGAGTTCATCTTGTGTATGTTGAATATTTAGAGGCTAAATATAGTCTAGAAACAGTAGCCAGATAGGGTGAAAACTTCCACTTATTTTACTCATTCACAAACGTTGGACTCAGGCTCTTTTTCATCCCAAACTTTGTCATCTTCATTTTGTTGTTGTTGTTAGATGCTGTTGAATCATCTCTGACTCATAGTGACCTAATGTACAAGAGAATGAAACAGTGCTCAGTATTGTGCCAGCCTCACAATCCTTGCTATATCTGAGCCCATCATTGCAGCCACTGTGTCAATCCATCTCATTGAGGACATTCCCCTTTTTCGCTGATCCTCCACTTTACCAAGCATGATATCCTTCTCCAGGGAATGATTCCTTCTGACAACACAACCAAAGTAGGTAAGACGATGTCTAGCCATTCTTGTTTCCAAGGAGCATTCTAGCTGCACTTCTTCCAGGACAGATTTGTTAGTTCTTCTGGCAGTCTGTGGTACTTTCAGTATTTTTTGCCAATACCACAACTCAAAAGCATCAACTCTTCTTTGGTCTTCCTTACTCATTGTTCAACTCTCATATGCATATGAGGTGATTGAAAAGACCACCGCTTGGGCTGGGTGCATCTTAGTTTTCAAGGAGACATCTTTGCTCTTCAGCACTTTAAAGAGGTCTTTTGCAGCAGATTTGTCCACTGCAATACATCATCTGATGTCCTGACTGCTTCTTCCATTGGTGTTGACTGTGAAACCAAGTACTATGAAATCTTTGACAACTTCAATCTTTTCTCCTTTATTATGATGCTGCTTGCTGCTTATTGGTCCAGTTCTGAGGACTTTTGTTTTCTTGATGTTGAAGTGCAATCCATAATGCAGACTGCAGTCTTTAATCTTCATCAGTAAGTGCTTCAAGTCATCCTTCCTCACTTTCATCAAGGAAAGTTGTGTCGTCTGCATATCATAGGTTGTTAATGAGTCTTCCTCCAATTGTGATGCCACATTCTTCTTCATGTAGTCCAGCTTCTCAGATTATTTGCTCAGCATACAGACTGAATACATATGGTGAAAGCACGCAGTCCCATCCTGATTTTAAACCATGAAGTATTCCTATGTTCTATTTGAATGACAGCCTCCTGGTCTATGCACAGTATTCTCATGAGCACAATTAAGTGTCTGGAATTCCCTCTCATGTTACAGCATTCCACACATTTTGTTATGTCCACACAATCAAATGCTTTTGCACAGTCAATAAAACACAAGTAAATATCTTTTTAGTATTCTTTGCTTCCTGCCAAGATTCATCTACATCAGCAAAGATATCCCTTGTTCCACATCCTCTTCTGAATCCAGCTTGCATTTCTAGAAGTTCTCTGTCAATATACTGCTACAACCGTTTTTGAATTATCTTCAGTAAGATTTTACTTGTGTGCAATACTAATGATATTATTTGATAATTTCCACATTCTGTTGGATCACCTTTCTCTGGCATGGGTACAAACATGGATCTCTTTCAGTCATTTGACCAGGTAGCTGTCTTCCAAATCTCTTGGCACAGACAAATGAGTGCCTGCAGCATGGCATCTGTTTGTTGAAACATCTCAGTGAGTATTTTGCCAATTCCTGGACCCTTGTTTTTCACCAATTCCTTCAGTGCAGCTTCAACTTCTTTCTTCTATACCATTGGTTCTATTATACCATCTTCATGGGTGATTTAAATATCCATAGGGATGTCCTAGCCAATAATCTGAACTCTTGGTTCTTTGAGATATACATGTTCCATGAGCTTTTCTTTCACTCTACTTCAGTACTTTCTTGCAAGGGGAAACCCTGAATCTTGTTACTATCTGAAATGGTTTTACATCCCAAACCATTAATTCAGATTATTTTTCATTCTCTGACCACAACCTTTCCTCTTTCTTGCTAGTTAGTTTACTGCTTTCATGTCAACTACCGCTTAAGTTTCTTTAAGGAGTCAGAGCAATGTAGAGTTTTCTTACATATTTTTACAATCATTTTCTAGAAATTTTAACTCATTCATTTTTCTTATTGCTGTAAACTTCAGAGGCTCTATAGTTTGCCAGTTTATGAACCAGACCAGTACTAAAATGAGTTCTTAAATATTTGCCACTTATCTTCTGTGTTTGCATTTTCTGGAAATGTGGTATTGATTCAGACCTACCTTGTAATGAAAAATAGCCCTGGTGGAATATTGGTTAAGCTCTCAGCTGCCAACTAAAAAGTCAGTGGTTTGAAGCAACGGGGAAAAGATGTGGCAGTCTGCTTCTGTAACAATTCAAACAAAACAAAACTCACTGCCATTGAGTCTATGCCATCTCATAGTGGCCCCTATTGAGTTTCCAAGGCCACAAGTCTTTACAGAAATAGATGCTTCATTCTCCTCCCTCAGAGCAGCTGGTGGGTCTGAACTGCTAAACTTCTGGTTAGCAACCAAATCCATTACCCACTACACAAATATTACAGCTTTGGAAACCCTATGGAGCAGTTCTATTCTGTCTCACAGGGTCGCTATGAGTTGGAATCGACTGTATGACAACAAGTTTGGTTTGGGTGTACCTTGTGATGATAGTGCTCTTGACTAAGCTTATAAAATGATATTCATTGATTGCAGATGCTATCAATGAGTGTGCTAGTTAACATATGTTTATTGAACATCTACAGTTACATGGTGTAACTCTTCAACAGGATTTGAGCTAATAATAGAATTCTTCAAAAGCCTTTGTAATTCAAAACCCTTTGTAATTCCGTGGACAATTCTGGTTTCCTCAGACACAAGGGAGAATTATACTTTCCTACCCTTTGTGTGGCATACTGCCTAAGTCATTTGACTGCTAACCAGAAGGCTGGTGGCTCAAACCCACCAGCCACTCTTCAGAAGGAAGATTGGGCAATCTATTTCTGTAGAGATACTGCCTTGGAAACCCAAGGAGGGGTCGCTATGAGTCAGATCTGACTCAATGGCAATGAGTTTGATTTTGGTTTTGGACCCTCTATGAAGTTAGAAGAGGCCTTGAAAATATTTCTGGTGAATAGGTTGCAAGAAATGACACATCTCTTCCAGGCTGAAGCAATGCAGTTTTGCTACTGGGTTAAAACATTTAATTTTTGGTATAAGGTTTTTTGAAGTTCTCTTTCTTTGTTATAGTCAACCACAGAGGCTACTTGTTGGAGATGATACGGTATAAAATCAAAGAGCCTTTAGCTACATAGAAGGTATTTACCCTGGAATGTTGCCCAGAACCTTGGCAGACATTTTGAAAACAAGAGAGATTTATAAGATTCTTTGTTTCTGCAACATAACCTAGCCTATCCTCACTTATACACAGAAAACTATTTAAATAAATTGTGGGTTGTTATACGTCCATTAAACATGTATCTATTGAAAATAATGGGGCAAATATGTATTGATATAGAGATGAATTCCCAAGATATATTAACTTTAAAAAGGAAGATACAGAATAGAGTGAATAGTCCATTTGTATAAAATACAAATAAACATTTAATTTTGCATTGAATATCTGCCTTAATACACAAAACAAATACTGCAAGCATCGTTGCTCCTGGGAAGAGAAAAACAAGGCAGATGACAATGGAAAAAAGACATTGTTCTTTTTTTTTTTTTTTTTCAAACCATGTGCTTGAATTACCTAGTCATAAATAAACATCAAAAGCAGTCATGAAGTCTAAATTAATCCAGTGGTAAGGGGATAAGAAAGAAAACAACAAATTCAACAAATCGTGCAGAGGCCAGATTGACAAGATTTGATACCTTGTGGATATTAGGAATATGGGGAAGGAGGTAGTCAAAAATAACCATAATGTAAGTTTTACAAGGGCAAGAATTTTTGCCTCTTCATTTATGCAAAACCAACAGCCAACATTATTCTCAATGGAGAGAGACTGAAACCATTCCCCTTGAGAACAGAAACCAGACAAGGATGCCCACTCTCACCACTTCTATTCAACATTGCACTGGAAGTCCTAGACAGGGCCATAAGGTAAGAACAGGAAATCAAAGGCATCCAAATTGGTAAGGAAGAAGTTAAACTATCCCTATTTGCTGATGATATGATCCTATACCTAGAAAATCCAAGAGACTCGGTCAAAAATCTACTGGAACTAATTGAGAGATTTAGCATCATGG
>NW_006921673.1:6562368-6568441 GCF_000298275.1 Orycteropus afer afer | reverse complement strand
AAACCTAAGAGACTCAGCAAAAAAAAAAAAAAAAAAAGCAAACTTACTGCCATTGAGTAAACTACGTTAGAATTTAGAAATCACTTCATGGAAAATAATTTTGCCTTTAAATTTGAGGTTCTTTGTTATAAAACCAAACCAAACCCACTGTCATCGAGTTGATTACAACTCATAATGACCATAAAGGACAGAGTAGTAGAAATGTCCCACTGGATTTCCAAGGCTGTAAATCTCATCTTTCTCCTGTGGAGTGGCTGATGGATTTGAACTGCCAACATTTTTGTTAGCAGCCAAATGCTTTAACCACTGTACAACCAGATCTCCTTTCTTTATTATAAACTACTATGTAATGTTCCCTAGGAAATGATAACAATAAATCAAATGGTGATTTTTGTAGTTGTTGTTCATGAAATAGCAGTTGGAAATAATTTTAATTTTTGTCTATGACAGCATTTATATAAAGTTATTCCCGAATTTTTGTTTCAAATGAGCACAAACAATAAAGCAATAAAAGACAAAAAACTTAGTTGCTGTTGAGTTAACCCCAACTCAAGGCAACCCTAATTTGTGGTGACCCCATATGTGATACTTTGTTTAATCCATCTAAATTTTGGTTTCTTTATCTACTCTTATGATTTGTTGGAATTTTGCATTCATACATTATAAGGAACATTGTCCACAAGGAATAGTATCTTTTTTTTTTTTGAGAATTTTAAAGAGAAAATTTTTAACCATGTAAAGCACTGGTAGTTCTATCATATGTCACAGAATGATTTCTAACATCTCAAATGTTTAAGAGGAGAATGAATTGCTTGATATGGGAGAAACCCTTTTACATGTATGTTGTTGTTGTTGTTATGTGCCGTCGAGTCAAACCTGACTCATAGCGACCCCTCCTTGGGTTTCCGAGGCAGTGTCACTACGGAAGTAGGATTGCCCAACCTTCCTTCCGAGGAGTGGCTGGTGGGTTTGAACCGCCAGCTGTCTGGTTAGCAGGCAAGTGTCTTAGCCACTATGCTACCAGAGCCTTTTTTACATGTAAGCAGGCCATAATTCTGCCTCTAAAGAAAGGTGGTAGAGGTACTGAAAATCGTCATGTAACCCAGTGAGCCAGAGGGAATCACTTTTCTTCTTCACAGCAGAGATAACCCAGTGACCCAGAAAGGCAGGCATCCCCCAGTAGCAGAGCTCTGCCTCCCAGCAACTGAGCTCTGGGTACAGATACAGGAAAATCCTAGCTGATTCTATGAATGACTATATTTCCCATTAGCTGCTGCCTGGTCTGAAATCAAGAAACTAATATTCTAAACCACTACCTATAACTCAGCCTCCTTGCTTTGGTCCAGAAGTTTTCTGATTAGTGTCTGGTCCTGCAAGGCCTCCTTAATTTTTCTACGCTCTTCACATACCGTGTAGCCAGTACTGTGGCACCGTTAGTGAACCCTATGCTGAAGTATTTTTCTCTGACCCTTCCATTTTCAGATTTTTTTTCCTACTTTCTGAGCATCTGACCTCATTCATAACTTCTTCCTTGTCTTTGTCATTCCTTTTCCACTATGACTTACACTTATCCCCATTGACTATACTACTTCTGGCAGCTTGGGGAAAACACTTCCCTTACCCTGCTTGGCATCTACATCCTCTCAGGCTTCCACAGCCCAGACTTTGCAGCATACCCTGATCCTTTGAAAGAAATCTAGATAAATATAAAGATTTCAAGAGAACACATGCAGGAAGTCATATAATTCATTAACATCCACTGTCATAAGGGAATAATATTGTCAAGTTGTCACTGCATTTGTCAAGATTATATGATATTCTGCCCTCAATAGTTACATCTCATTGTAAGAAATTGTCAAAATTCTTCTGCCATATTGGAATTGTATTGAAACAAAAACCAAAGATCAAATCCACTGCCACTGAGTTGATTCCAACTCATAGCGACCCTATAGGACAGAGTAACCAAAACCAAAAAAAAAAAAAAACTCCCTGCTGTCAACTGCCCTATAGGGTTTCTTAAGGAGCTTTGGTGGTGTAGTGGTTAAGCCATTTGGCTACTAACCAAAAGGCTGGTGGTTTGAACCCACAAGCTGCTCCACAGAAAAAAGATGGGGCAGTCTGCTTCCATAAAGATTTACAGCCTTAGAAACCCAGTGGGGATTGCTATAAATAGGAATGGATTAGACAGCAATGAGTTTGGTTTTGTTTGTTTGTTTTTCTCTAAATCTAGAAGGATGTTGTTTTGCTTTGTAAATCAAGTGGGAATGGGAATCTCCCTAGGCTATTCTCTAGGGATTCATCTTAGGTTTGGTGAGAAGCAGAGTTTAAGGGGGTCCATCATATGGACTCAGATTTCTCTTCTTGGTAACTTCCTCAGTAAGGCCACTACAGGTTGTTCAAGCAAGGCAGAAGCAACCTTATCGAAAAAGGAAGAAGAGGCTCTTTGTTGAGTCATGCAAATTCCTACATACATCCTCCTTACTATTTTTATGATTCTACTCCTCAGCCCCTCTCCCAATTGCTTTAATTGTCACATAAAAAACCTAGAGAATCTATAGATTCAATTTAACAAGTCACTGAATGAAATTTTGAGTTTAGTTTTTGGTCCTTTTCAGCCCAGCGGCTTTAAGATAAAAGCTTTTGGTATTTGCTTGTATTTTTAAGCACTGCCATAGAAACAGGAGCCCTGGTGACTCACTGGTTAAAGTGCCCAAATGCCAATCAAAAACTCAGTGGTTTGAATCCACCAGCTGCTCCATAGGAGAAAGATGTGGCAAACTGCTCCTGTAAAGATTTACAGCCTTGGATACTCTATGGGGGAAGTTCTCCTCTGCCTTCAGGGTCACTATCAATTGGAATCAACTTGAGGGCAGTGGGGTTTGGGGCCATAGAAACCTGATGTCATTCATTAAGAACTTCACGCTGTCTGGCACTAATTGAAAAATCTACTCTACTCACCTTTCCTTAATCTTCACATCTGAGGTTGACCATTAGATATATTGTCCAAACCACGATACTATGGAGAGTGAAAGGGGACGCTAATGAAAATTAGGAGCTCTGGTAGCATAGTGCCTAAGGCACTTGACTGCTAACCAGAAGGCTGGCGGTTCAAACCCACCAGCCACTCCTCGGAAGGAAGGTTGGGCAATCCTACTTCCTTAGTGATACTGCCTCGGAAACCCACGGAGGGGTCACTATGAGTCGGGGCTGACTCGACGGCGTACAACAACAACAACAATGAAAATTATACTGAGATAATTGCTATAAACTGTCCCAAAGAAACTGAACATATAACTCTATTCATGTTCTTCATATTGTCTTATGGCATTACCGAAGAAGTTTCCCAAAGTCATATCTTTAATAACTGTTTCATACTAGGTGACCAGAGGTGCTAATTTGATTAACTCTGGATGAATAGGCTGCCTTGAACTTAATTAATTTAATGTTATTTTCTTTAAACCCAACCATATCAGATAAATAATCCCAGATCTGTTACATTTCCATAAAGGTCTTGTGATAGTTGGAGCTATGTGTCAACTTGGCTGGACCCCAGTTCTACGTGGTTGTTCCCATGATGGGATCGGATGACTGTGTTCTGAGTGGCCAATCTGTTCAAGGGGAGTTACCCTAGGGATGTGGCCTGCTTCCAGTATAACCAGGGACATCCTGGGAAGAGAGACATTCCTCTGTGGATTGGGATTCTGTTGTGCTGCCTACAACTGTCCGAGAGTAAGCAGTCCATCGTTTGGCCTGGAGATCCTGGATTCGTCATTTGTTGGAGTCAACAGCCGGTGTACTGCCTGCCAGCCTTGAGCATCTCGGCCCCTGCAGGTGCGGAAACTAGGAAAAGCCTCTAGCCTGACATTTGCTCCAGGGACTTTGGACTTGCCATCTTCTATACGTTTGTGAGCGATTTTCCTAAGATAAATTTCTCTCTCTCTTTATATATATATAAACTTTGCTGGTTTTTGTTTCTCTAGAGAACCCAGTCTAACACATTTGGTACCGGGAGTGGTTCTAGAGAGACAAAATCATAAGGATGGGTTTCCTAGATTGGTTCTCCAGTTTGATTAATTTTAATGACACTAGCAACGCTACATCTACTAGTAAAGAGGGCCCTACTAATCAGTGGCATGAGGTAGCAAAATTAATACGTGAAATAGATCAAGTACTTGTGAGAAGTGATGCTCTGGGTGATCAGATATTTGATACTTTTCTGAAATTTTGTCAGAATTAGGAGTATAAGGAAGCTGGTTGGTTGGTCCTACTTACACTGGACAAACTAGTGAAAGAGCGAGATGAGCTCAAAGCTGCTGAGTCTTGGCTTAAGTGCCACATAAAAGACCTCAGTGCTTCCAGCTGTGCTCTGAAAGAAAGCCTTATATCTTCTAGTAACAGAGCTGATATTGCTGAAAACCAAACTCAGAGTCTTATTATAAGGGTGGCTGAATTAAAACGCCAGCTAAATTGCCAATCCAGAATGGTGTCTGGCGTTAAAGTGAGGGCATTGATCGGAAAAAAATGGGATCCTGAAACCTGGAATGGGGACATATCGACAGATAATCAGGAAAATCAGGATATGGAGGCTGTAAATTCTGTTGAATCCCTCCCATCTGAATGGATTACTGTAAAACCATTATCCCTTCCTCCTCAGTTGGATGAGATTAATTCAACTGTTCCTGCTGGGTCATTGTTTGAGGCAGAGGCCATTGAAGACATTCCTGAATGCACTCAGGAACTTCCTCAAGCACCCATTGTTGCCATGAGACCCATAACTAAAGTCAAGTCCAAGCGAGCCCCAAGAGGTGAAATAGGAAGTGTGACTGAGGAAGTGATATGCTATACCCAAAAAGACCTACTTGATTTTGCTAACATGTACAGACAGAAACCTGAAGAATATATATAGGAATGGCTACTGAGGGTGTGGGATAATGGTGCAAGGAATGTAATATTGGGTCAGTCTGAGTTTATTGATTTAGGCCCACTAAGTATGTATTCTTCATTCAATGTCTCAGCTCAAGAGGTTAGGAAAGGATTTAATAGTTCATTTGGTTGGCTTTCTGAGGAATGAATTAAGCGGTGGCCTACCTTAAGTCAAGCTGAAGTACCAGACCTGCCTTAGTTTAATGTAGAAGAAGACATCCAGAGGCTTAGGAAAATTGGCCTCTTAGAATGGATGTATCAGATTATACCCCTAGAGCCAGAAATGCAGAGTCCAGAAGACACACCTTTCACCAGTACCATGAGGAATAAATTTGTGAAGGGAGCTCCACCATCCTTGAAGACTGCTGTGATTGCTATTTTATGTAAACCTGATTTGATAGTGGGAACTGCCCTAATTGAACTAAAACACTTAACTACGATGGGGCTGATTGGACCCCATGGTAGAAGGAGCCAAGTGGCAGAAGTTAATCGATAAAGGAAAGGTGGGCATGGTTACCATAATGGACAGCAGAGTCAGAACACTAATCAGCATAGTCAGACTTGTGTGAAATTATGGCATTGGCTACTTGCTCATGGTGTTTCTAGTAGTGAAATACATGGCAAGCCTACTAAATATTTATTTGATCCGTATAGACAGAAGAATTCTAAGTCACGTGAACAGTAATCTAGAATGAATTGCCAGAATACAAAGTCAAGACCTCTCAATCAATTCCCATACTTGAGTCAGTTTACAGACCCACAACCCCTTGAATGAAGGGGAGGCAAGGTCCATTTGAGGAAGGACCCCACTACATTGTCAAAAATCTACAATGTCAGACTTTCTCCTAGCCTTCCCCAAAAGGATCTGAGGCCTTTACAAGACTGACTATTCATTGGGGAAAAGGAAATAATCAGACTTTTCAGGGATTACTGGACACTGGCTCTGTATTGACACTATTCCAGGAGACCCAAAGCATCATTGTGGCCCACCAGTCAGAGTGGGGGCATATGGAGGTCAAGTTATTGATGGAATCTTAGTCGAGGTGCATCTCACAGTGGGTCCAGTGGGTCCCCAAACCCATCCTGTAGTGATTTCCCCAGTGCCAGAATAAATAATTGGAATAAATATATTCAGCAATTGGCAGAATTC
>NW_006921673.1:6559673-6561148 GCF_000298275.1 Orycteropus afer afer | reverse complement strand
CCATGGGCCACCAAGTCATCATGAGGCCTGAGCTACCCATCACGAACCGGGTGCTGTTTGACCCACAGAATCATAAAGTTGGACATACACAGTAGCACTCCATCATTAAATGGAAGTGGCATATCAGAGATCGGGCTCAAGCAGGACCTGAAGACACAAGTAAGTTGCATGAGGAAGTGGACCAAATGCCTATGGTCTCCACTCCAGTCACATTATCTTCCCTGTCCCACTGTGCACCTATGGCCTCATGGGGAGTTCCTTATGATCGGTTGACTGAGAAAGAGAAAACTCGTGCCTTGTTTACAGATGGTTCTGCGCGATATTCAGGCACCACTCGAAAGTGGACAGCAGCGGTACTGCAGCCCCTTTCTGGGACTTCCTTAAAGGATAGTGGTGAAGCGAAATCCACCCAATGGGAAGAACTTTGAGCCGTGCATATGGCTGTTCACTTTGCATGGAACAAGAAATGGCCAGATGTGTGATTATATACGGATTCATGGGCTGTGGCTAATGGCTTAGCAGGATAGTCTGGGACTTGGAAGGAGCATAATTGGAAGATTGGTGATAAGGATGTATGGGGAAGAGGTATGTGGATAGATCTCTCTGAATTGGTCAAAGTAATAAAGGTATTTGTGTCTCATGTGAATGCCCACCAATATGTGACCTCAGCAGAGGAGGATTTCAACAATCAGGTGGATAGGATGACACGTTCAGCCATCCTTTTTTTCCAGCTACTCCTGTCATTGCTCACTGGGCTCATGAACAAAGTGGCCATGGTGGCAGGGATGGAGGTTATGCATGGGCTCAGCAACATGGACTCCTGCTTACCAAGGCTGATTTGGCTACCGCCACTGCTGAATGCTCAATCTGCCAACAGCAGAGACCAACACTGAGTCCGTGATATGGAACCATTTCTTGGGGTGATCAGCCAGCAACCTGGTGGCAGGTTGATTACATTGGACCACATCCATCATGGAAAGGACAGCGTTTTACTCTTACTGAATAGATACTTATTCTGGATATGGATTCGTCTTCCCTGCACGCAATGCTTCTGCTAAAACTACCATCCGTGGACTTACAGAATGCCTTATCCACTGTCATGGTATCCCACGCAGCATTGCTTCAGATCAAGGGACTCATTTCACAGCACATGAAGTCTGGCAATGGGCTTATGCTCATGGAATTCACTGGTCTTATCATGTTCCCCATCATCCTGAAGCAGCTGGCTTGATAGAGCAATGGAATGGCCTCTTAAAAAAAACAATGGTGCCAGCTATGTGGCAATACCTTGAAGGGTTGGGGCAATGTTCTCCTGGAGGTTTTATGTGCTCTAAAGCAGTGTCCAATATATGGTTCTGTTTCTCCAATAGCCAGGATTCATGGGTCCAGGAACCAAGGGGTGGAAACAGGAGTGGTACCCCTAGTGACTCACTCAAAAAATTTTTGCTTCCTGTCCCTGCTACCCTATGCTCTGT
>NW_006921673.1:6550860-6559011 GCF_000298275.1 Orycteropus afer afer | reverse complement strand
TTAATGCATTTTGGTTGTATGTGTGTTAGCGTATCATGTTAGGCACAAATATGACTCTATAATTGTCCTTATTTAGAGATTATATATGGTTAAGAAGATGGGTACAACTACCAAGCTGACAAGGAGTGGATTGTGATAGTTGGAGCTGTGTGTCAACTTGGCTGGACTCCAGTTCTGTATGGTTGTTCCCATGATGGGATTGGATAACTGTTTTCTGAGTGACCAATCTGTTCAAGGGGAGTTTCCCTAGGGGTGTGGCCTGCTTCCAGGATACCCAGGGACATCCTAGGAAGAGAGACATTCTTCTGTGTATCTGGATTCTGTTGTGCTGCCTACAATTGTCCGTGAGTGAGCAGTCCACCATTCCGCCTGGAGATCTTGGATTCGTCATTCGTTGGAGTCAATAGCCGGTGTACTGCCTGCCAGCCTTGAGCTTCTCGGTTCCTGCAGCTGCAGAAGCTAGGAAAAGCCTCCAGCTTGACGTTTGCTCCAGGGACTTTGGACTTGCCATCTTCTATACATTTGTGAGCCATTTTCTTAAGATAAATTTCTCTCTCTCTTTATATATATATAAGCTTTGCTGGTTTTTGTTTCTCTAGAGAACCCAGTGTAACACAGGTCTGCTTTCAGAAATTTCCCTATACTTACTCATCTTAACAATTTCTTATTAGTCAGAGTAATTTGTATCAAAAGATACCTTATAGAAAGTGTTAGGTCTCCAGGATTTCCATTAGGTAACTGTTTGCTTCATAGGATGGCATATTCTGGAGTGTCTGGTAGGGCTGTCTAGGTCAGCTGTATATTATAACAAACACAAGATTTTCCAGGAGAGCTGCAAAGCTCTCATGTAGTTATATTTTTGAAATCTAATTATTGTCATGTGTTGTAATGTAGCCTATTCAATTTTTTTTTCACTCTCTAAATTAACAAACAGATACCACTTAGTCATTTAAATGGATATTTTAGCCAAGGCAATGCATTTGTATAATTTGCAAAATTAATTGTGCAGTTTAGAGCTAAGGCTTTTTTTTTTTTTTTTAAATACCCAGAATAACTTAAAGATGTAAAAGAAAAAAAGGGGGGGGGAGGACAATGCTAATGGAGTGTTGAAAAGCTATCATTTCTATTCTTTGGAGGAGAAGAGGACTAGGACCAATCTAGCTGTAGGACAGAAATTTGTCTCCTCAGTAAGTGAAGAGTTGGATTAGGTGAATTATAAAGTCATTGTCAACTCCATTATTCTGCAAGTCTATAAAACACTAGCATGGAGAAAATATCTAAATAATTGTGTTCCACTCAATGTTAGAAAAGAATAGTTACTATAGTTAATTAAAATGTGTATGGTTATAAAGTTTAGGGTTTATTTTGTTTTTCTGCTAGCAAGGGAGATAGATGGGGGCGGGGGGGAGGGCTGTTTGGCGTATTCCATGCCTTGGCAGAGGGAAATCAGTGTGGGTGAAGTTCAGGAAATCACTTTCACTGGTCTGGAGTATTCTGAAAGGAGGCACTTGACCCAGGGAGGGAGCCTTCTGGGACAAAGAGAGCCACTTTTGTGGTCACTGCAGGTTTCAGTGAGGGTGTGGTGCTGTTGATTCTCTTGTTTTGATGAGGACTCCACCCTTTACATGCCAGCTTGGATTTCAAGACTTTTCACTATGGGACTCTTGACAATTTGCAACAAGGTACACATTTCCTATGTGGTTACAAGAAGTTTAGCACTGTGCAAATGAGCATGACTCATCTCTCAAATGTTGTGCCCCAGAAAATTAAATGATCTTTCATATTAATATTTTGAAAAGTCCTTTGAAAGTTATTCAAATGACCTATCTCAGTACTTTTGATGCCAAATAATTGTAGCCTTCCTTTAGACTAAAGGCTTGTCAGCACATCTTCCCAGGAAACATGTCTTTAAAAAGAACCTGAAGAAATGTTTAAAAGTAGATGTTGTGATTTAGAGGCAACATATTTCATCTTCTGCCATGTTTGCTTTGTGTGTGTGTGTGTGTGTGTGTGTGTGACTCTTAGATCTGATTAAGATCAGGAAAACACAGATTTTTCCTTTGAAAGTCATTTTTATTGAATTGCTCAAAGCTACTGAAATTACATTTATCAAATAAAGCTCTGTAATTTGATCCTCCTTAATTTTGAATCCAGTTTTCCCAGTTGAAAATTTGAGCTTTGATCTTTATCTGTGAGTTACTCAACACAGGCCTCAATGTGTTCAATTTTGTAATAGATTATTGTGTTCCATTCTAGAATGACCGTTCCCAGGGCTTTTTTTAATGGTCTGACCTTTAATGCATCACAATATTAAAATTTTCCAATTTGATCAATTCCTTTTAAATTTGAATGAGATTTTGCTTTTCCTCATGTACTCAGATAATGCTATTGATTCACAGTCAGTGGGGCATGCACTTTGAGTGGATTTTGCAGTAGTCGTGATGTGAATCCATCTAGATATTCTTGACCACTTCTCCATGTGATTAAAGATATTTCTCATTGCCTAGGATATGCATATAATCTTTAGCTGTGGAACAAAGCAAATCCTGGACGTTCTCAGCCTGGGTCATCGTGGCACTATCTTCTCACAGTAAAGCTAACTGACAGCAGACAGTTATTTTCATCTCTAAAATGTATCCAGGCTTTCGCTGTCTTCTTTTCTCTTTCCATTTCCTTAGATTGGAATTGCTTTATTTGCTAATATATTCTAGCTTAGGTTGAGTTTTAAGCCAAGGACAAGAGTATCAAGAATAGAAAATCAATACAATATTGATTGCCAGTGAAAATGGTTAGGAATAACTTCAGTTATCTCTTTGTAGTTTAAACCTCATTGTTCTATCTTCCTCATTTATGTCTCTGAGTTTTTATAATGAAAATACTGAGATTGAATCAAAGACCTACAAAAGCTTACCATCTCTTTACAAATTTGTAAATTCCTAAATAGTGTACTATTTTTTATGTTTCATCATGGACCTAAAAAGAATAATTTCTTCTTTAGCTTTTTCATGAGAAAAAATGACACCTTTTTTGGGCACATTGCTAATAAAATGGTTGTGTTTAGCCTGATCTAATTTAAGGTAAAAATCTTTACATGTCTACAGTGTTTTCACTCAATTTCAGTATGTCAAAAATATATTATTTGTATAATAATGCATTTCTTTTAGATCTAATAATCCAAACTTTGAGCATGAAAGATGATATTTAGCTAACCTTAGAAATCCTTTAAATTTTAGAGAAATCACAGAGAACTAGGTCATGCTGTAAGCACTTTAGGGCTTAGGAAAATATATTCATAAGTTGTCAGAAAGTATAGTGGAAGGTTATGATGGAGTAAGCTGCCTGGCCTGGTAGGCTTCTGGAAAAATAAGGTCTGCAGATAGAGGCCAATACTTTGGGACTCTCCAACCTGAAGAATCAAGTACATTAATCCTGCCTACATTTGGGACAGCATGTTCTGAAAAGAACCAGAATCTTTCTGTGTCACTCAATGGCCAGGGTATAAAAGAATGCCTACTTCCCCATTTTCATCATTGCTGTGCTTTATGATCTTTGATACTGCATCTCATAAGATAATGCTATGGAATGAATTGTGTCTCCTACAACTATTGTTGCTATTGTCAGGTGTTGTTGAGTCAATTCTGACTCACAGTGAGACAAAGTAGAACCGCCCCACAGGATTATCTTGGCTATAATATTTATGGAAGCAGATTGCCATGTCTTTCTACTGCAGAGCAGTTGGGTGGCTTCAAATTCAACTTCTTGGTTAGTAAAGCCCAGTACTTAACCATTGTGACACGTGGGCTTCTTCCCCTCAAAATATATGTTATAAATCCTAATCCTTATACCTATGGATATAATATCATTTGGGAATAGGATTTTCTGTTATGTTTATGAGGCTATATCATTGTAGGTTGTATTGTAAGCCAATCACTTTTAAGATTTAAAAGAAGCAGATTAGGCATAGAAGCAAGCAAGCACAAATGGGGGAAAATTGATGCCATATGGAGTTCACCAAAGGACCTCGGAAGAGAAACTGAAAGAAATAAGGATTTTTCCCAGAACAGCCAAAGAGAACTTCTCCTAAAATTGGTGCACTGAGTTCAGACTTCTAGACTTCTAAACTGTGAGAAAATAAATTTGTTCATTAAAGACACCCACTTTTGGTGTTTCTGTTATAGCATTACTAGATACTTAAGATAGATATTTTGGTTGCAAGCACAAGAAATTACCTTAGCTAAATTGAATGAAAGAAGTAATTCATTAGAGGGATATACATATTTCTCACATTCAGAAAACACTGAAGACCCAGACTTTAGATAGGGCAGGATTCAGAACAGCTTTGGTGATAAAAGTATTCATTGAAGTGAGACTCAGGAATGAAATAACATCGATTATTTTTCAGCTTTTACTTCCTTCCTTTTAAATCTTCCCAAGATATAAAATCTTGGGAGGGTGTGTACAGTTGATTTAACTAGGGTCAAGGGCCAACACTGAAGTTTGGCTGGGCAAGTCTTCTTGATTGACATCCTGCTATGCCTATTCTAATGGGGTGTGGGAGGTGTCAGGTAGGGCAATTAGGAAGTTATTACCAGAACAAAGGCAGGAGGAAAGCAAGACATCCCTTCTAGATAGTGTTTTACCCACTATCTATTTCAGGCCACCACTTGTCCATACTGTGTAGCTTGCATGTTCCTGTGATGCTAAAAGCTATGCCACTAGAATTTCAAATACCAGCAGGGTCACCTATGGTGGACAGGTTTCAGAGGAGATTCCTGAGTAAGACAGACTAGAAAGATGGACATGGAAAGGTACACTTCTGGAAAATTGGCCACTGAAACTCTTATTAATATATAGTGCCAGAAGATAAGCCCCTCAGGTTGTAAGGCACTCAAAACACGACTGGAAGAATTGCCTAGTCAAAGTAGAGTAAAGCTTTCCAGACTATCATTTGTTGATGTTGCAGCACTCAAGATGAGAAGAAACAGGTGCAAATATTCATTATTAATTGAAATGTGGAATGTACAAAGTATGAATCTAGGAAAACTGGAATTTGTCAAAAATGCAATGGAACTAAGATTGATATCCTAGCATTGTTGTTGTTATGTGGCTGTCAAGTCGGACCTGACTCATAGCGACCCCTCCTTGGTTTCCAAGGTAGTATCACAGAAGTCGATTGCCCAACCTTCCTTCCAAGGAGTGGCTGTTGGGTTTGAACTGCCAGCCTTCTGGTTAGCAGTCAAGTGCCTTAGGCACTATGCTACCAGAGCTCCTATACTAGCATTAGTGAACTGAAATGAACTGACATTGGCCATTTTGAATAAGACAGTCATATGGTCTACTATGCTGGGAATGACAAATTGAAAAGGAATGACATCACATTCATCACCAAAAAGAACATTTCAAGATCTATTCTAAAGTACAATGTTGTCAGTGATAGGATAATATCCATACGCCTACAAGAAAGAAAAGTTAATACTACAATTATTCAAATTTACCTACTAACAACTAAAGCCGAAGATGAAGAAACGAGATTTTTACCAACTTCTGTAGTCTGAAATTGACCAAATACACAATCAAGATGTATTGATTATTACTGATGATTGGAATATGAAAGTTGGAAATAAAGAAGCATCAGTAGCTGGAAAATATGGCCTTGGTAATAGAAATGACACCAGAGATGGCACAATAGAATTTTCCAAGATTGACTTATTCACTGCAGATACCTTTTTTCAACAACATAAATGATGACTGCACATGTGGACCTCACACAGAAATCAAATCCATTACATCTGTGGAAAGAGACAAGGAGAAGCTCAATATCATTGGTCAGAACAAGGCCAGGAGCCAACTGCAGATCAGATCATCACTTGCTCATATGTTAGTTCAAGTCGAAGCTAAAGAAAATTTAAATAAGCCCCAAGAGCCAAAATACAACCTTGAGTATATCCCACCTTAGTTTACATAAAGACCACCTTAAGAATAGATTTGATTCATCAAACACAAACAACCAAAGACCAGATGAGTTGTAGAATGACATCAAGGCTATCATACATGAAGAAACTAAAAGGTCATTAAAAAGACAGAAAAGAAAGAAAAGACCAAAATGGATATAATAAGATATTCTGCAACTTGAATGGAGAGTAGATAAAGTGAATGGAAGGAATGGTGAAATAAAAGAGCTGAGCAAGAGATTTCAAAGGGCAGCTCCAGAAGACAAAGTAAAATATAATAAAATGTGCAAAGACCTGGAGATAGAAACTCAAAGGGGCATTCCTCAAGTTGAAAGAAATGAAGAAAAAATTCAAGCCTCGAGTTGCAATATTGAAGGACATTATGTATGGACAAAATATTGAACAATGCAGGAAGCATCAAAATAAGAGGAAAGTAATATACAGAGTCACTGTACCAAAAGGAATTGGTAGATGTTCATCCATTTCAGGAGGTAGCATGTGATCAAGAACCTATGGAATTAAAGGAAGTCCAAGGTGCACGGAAGGAACTGGTGAAAAATAAGCCTCCAGGAATTGATGGAATATTCGTTTACATGTTTCAACCAATGGATGTAGCTCTAGAAGAGCTCACTCATTTATGCCAAGGCATTTGGAAGACTGCTACCTGGCCAACTGACTGAAAGAGACCTATATTTGTGCCCATTCCAAAGAAAGGTGATCCAACAGAATGCGGAAATTATCTAACAATATCATTAATATCATACACAAGTAAAATTTTTCTGAAGATAATTAAAAAATGGTTGCACAGTATATTGACAGGAACTGCCAGAAATCCAAGCTAGATTTAGAAAAGGACGTGGAATAAAGGATATCATTGCTGATATCAGATGGATCTTGGCTGAAATCAAGAATACCAGAAAGATGTTTACTTGTGTTTTATTTATTATGCTAAGGCACATGATTTGGTGGATCATAACAAGTTATGAGCAACATTGTGAAGAATGGAATTCCAGAACACTTAATTGTGTTCATGAGGAACCTGTAAATAGACCAAGAGGCAGTTGTTCGAACAGAACTAGGGAATAATGTATGATTTAAAATCAGGAAGGGCATGTGTCATGGTTGTATCCTTTCATCATATTTATTCAATCTGTATGCTGAGAAAATAATCTGAAAAGCTAGACTGTATGAAGAAGAATGCCACATCAGGACTGGAGGAAGGCTCATTAACAAGTTGTGATATGCAGATTACACAATCTTGCTTGCTAAAAGTGAAGATGACTTGAAGCACTTAGTGAAACTCAAAGAATCTAGACTTCAGTATGGATTACAGCTGAATTTAAGAAATGAAAAATCCTCACAACTGGACAGATAAGCAGGATCTTGATAAATGGAGAAAAGATTGAAGTTGTCAGGGACTTCATTGTATTTGGATCCACCATCAACACCCATGGAAGCAGCAGTCAGGAAATTGAATAACATATGCACTGGGCAAATGTGCCGCAAAGGACCTCTTTAAAGTGTTACAGAGCAATGAGGTCATTTTGAAGACTAAGGTGTGCCTGACCCAAGCTGTGGTAACTTCAATAACCTCATATGCATGTGAGAGCTGGACAATGGGTAAGGAGGACCACAGAAGAATTAATGTGTTTGAATTGTGGTATTGGTGAAGAATAATGAATGCACCATGTATTGCTAGAACAAACAAATCTGTCTTGGAAGGAGTACAGCTGGAATGCTCCTTAGAAGCAAAAATGGTCAGACATCATCTCTCATTTTGTCAGAAGGGACTGGTCCCTGGAGAGGTATATTATGCTTGGTAAAGTAGAGCGTCAGTGAAAAAGAGAAAAACCCTCGATGAAGTGGATTGACAAAGTGGCTGTTACAATGGACTCATGCATGGTGACGACTGTAAGGATGGTACAGGACCAGGTAGTGTTTCATTCTGCTGTACACAGGATAGCTATGAGTTGGAATCGACTAGACAGCACCTAACAACAACAACAACATTTTAGAACTTGTCTTATTCACCATTCCAGGATCCTCTTCTCTCCATAACTTTATACTGTTAACTCCTCAGCCTCTCCTCAACCCACTCCATTATAGATTCACCCCAAGTTGTTGTTGTTGTTATGTGCCATCGAGTTGGACCCGACTCATAGCGACCCCTCCTTGGGTTTCTGAGGCAGTATCACTACGG
>NW_006921673.1:6548573-6549795 GCF_000298275.1 Orycteropus afer afer | reverse complement strand
TGGGTTTGAACCGCCAGCCATCTGGTGAGCAGTCAAGTGCCTTAGCCACTATGCTACCAGAGCTCCCTAAATTTTACTTAGTAAATATTAAGTAGATATAAAACATAATGAAAATATGTATAAGGTATATAAAAAAATACCACATAATAATCCTCTATGTACTCACCAGTGTCCATGGGTGGTACAAATGGTTAATGCACTTGGCTGCTAACCCACATGTTGGAGGTTTGAGTTGACCCAGAGGCACCTCTGAAGAAAGGCCTGACAATTGACTTCTGAGAAATCAGCTATTGAGAACCCTATGAACCACAGTTCTATTCTGACACACGTGGGGTCTCTATGAGTCAGAGCTGGCTTGACAACACTTTATGTACTCACTATCTAGCATAAGAAATAGTATGCATATTATTTTCTTTTAAAGTAATTCTCTGCCTGATTGAGTGAGTGAATGAGCGAGACTGATTGGTTAGAATGGGCCTATCCCACCTTTGAAATCAGAGAAACTGTGTTAGAATCTCAGCTCTAACTCTGAATACTGTGTGACCTCAAGGAGGTTATTGGCCTCTTTAAACCTCAACTTAAACTTCACAGGTTTAAATTAGATGACAACATAATTAGCACTCCATAGATGTAAATATAACTCTTTTCTTTGCCTGGTGGGCTTCAGTGAACAAATCTAGTCCCCTATCCTTTCTTCTATACCAGCTCCCCAAGGCCAAAGCTAACCAGCTTAAGCCCACTCTATTACAAGGCAGGATGTTCTGCAGGAATTGAACAAAAAAAACCCAAACCAAACTCACTGCCTTCAAGTCAGATCTGACTCACAGCAACCCCTCTTGGGTTTCCGAGGCAGTATCACTACGGAAGTAGATTGCCCAAACTTCCTCCCAAGGAGTGGCTGGTGGGTTTGAACAACCAGCCTTCTGGTTAGCAGTCAAATGCCTTAGAGCACCACCAGAACTCCCTAGAAATTGAAACAGAAATCCTTAAATCTTTTTCAGTTGAGTACAAGATTGGCTTTAGCGAAGGGCGTAAATAAGACCTAGGGAGCTGTTCATGGGAAAGAAGAACTTACAGAGAGTTATCACTGTTTGAAGACTGATTGATTACCTATAAGCCCAAATTATATGGTTACATAGAGAACTAAAAGTATCGTAATAGGAAATATTCATCCATAAACTGACCACTTAAAACTAAACCAAAAAACCAAACTCACTGCCCT
>NW_006921673.1:6543847-6547923 GCF_000298275.1 Orycteropus afer afer | reverse complement strand
AGAAGTAGATTGCCCAACCTTCCTTCCGAGGAGTGGCTGGTGGGTTTGAAGCTCCAGCCTTCTGGTTAGCAGTCAAGTGCCTTAGGCACTATGCTACCAGAGCCCTCAAAGTCCAATGTTTAAGTGCTTGGTTGCTAAGCCAAAGGTTGGCAGTTTGAGCCCATCCCAGGGCTCTGTAGGAGAAAGCCCAGGTGACCTGCTTCTGTAAAGATTACAACCAAGAAAACCCTACATGGCAGTTCCCTGTCACATGGGATCTCTATGAGTCAAAAAGCAACTCAACAGCATCCAACAAAAACAAGCAACAGGAGCTCAATAAATATTTGTTTCATGAAGTATGCACCCGCAATGACAGTCTGCCCTGCCTTTCTTAACATTAATTTGATGTAAAAATAACATTTAAGTATTACATGTGCAAAGAAGCTAGCTCTGAAATTGACACTTTGATTCTTAAAAGAACCAATAATCAAACTTGTGCACTTGACTCATGGAAACATACCATAGTGCCCAATTTCCTTTTTGTTTACATTTTAAAAACCCTTAGCCTGTATTTCCAGCAGCCCTGGTGGTGCAGTGGTTAAAGTGCTTGGCTCCTAACTGAAAGATCAGTGGTTCCGTTAGAACCCACCAGCTGCTCCACGGGAGGAAGATGTGACAGTCTGCTTTTGTAATGATTTATAGTCTTGGAAGCCCTACGGAGCAGTTCTACCTTGCCTGTACTTCAAACACCTATCTTATTATTCTAACATTTTGTCCTACCAAATTCTGACTCTCTGTTTCAGGCTGACTTTGTCTGTTCTTGAGTGGGCAAGGAGAATATTTTATGTTCATCCTGAAACAGTGAGCAGGAATTTGTAATGGGAACATGGCATCTTTCACCTCCCTGTCCCCCCTTTCCCATACCACCCACTCCCAGTGTGCCAACTATCATTTTATGAGTGTAAGGAATGATCTATAAATGTTGACAGACAATCTTACCCATAAGCACCAGTAAATTAGTTAATTTCAGCTTAAATAGATACATCCAAGTGAATAGCCACCCACATTTGAAATTCTCTGCTTTTTATAGTACCAGTAATTTTTTTTTTCTTTAAAGAAACCTCATTCTGCCAGCAATAAAAATTACTCAAAATTTTAACAATTGTGACATTGTCTTAAAGATCATTAAGGGCTTTTAAGTCCTACTTAGGAAGAAGTCTATAATATCTACAATGTTGCTTTCAATTAAGAAAAACAACAGAATTTCACATATCAGATTCTAAGGAGGACATAATGAATACAAGTTACTGTGTGTGGGTTGATTCTGTAGTGGCTGAATAGCTCAGAATATTGAAAGAGCAGTATATCTACATGTGGGTGGTGGGCGAGAAGGGGTGTCCTATATACAAGCAGTTAAGTGGCAAACATATTTGTGATTGCAACCCAGGGGAAAACATTGGTAAAGCTTATAAATGTAGAGCAATTACACACACACTTCATGTCAGCTGGCATGCATTGAAGCAAGGGTCAATAACCTAGAGCCCACAGTCTAATTCGGCTCACTTAAGAGTCCTCAACAACCCACACACCAGCTCTCACCAGTCTAAACTAGATCTGGCTGGACACATGTGGGCAGTTTGAAGTGTTGTAACATTCCTTTTTTCCATACTGTCTTTGGGAACTAACCAATACAGTACTATTAAATTCCACTTCAGCCTTCTGAATTTAGAATTCAACTGGGGTTGGCTTTCCATGACTAAAAAGCAGCCATTAACATTTTGACAAACAAATACCAAATTTTATTATTCTTAAAAGGATGATCTAGTTTTTTAAGGCATAATGTGAATTTAGCCATTCTTATATTATCAATTTATGTGTGTTTAAAGGACTTAAAAAAGTGAAACTTATTCCATTTGTGGGGAGGGTGATAAAATTACATTTTAAAGCAACTTGAATTCTGAAAGTCATTTTGAGGTGAGGATAAGGATTATCAAGCTAAGTGCAGTGCAGAAAAGAACAATCTAAAATGAAAATAGCCTTTTATAATAAACATTAGTCAATAATGACTTTTAAGCATTAAAAAAAAAAAGTCTGTCAAAAGATAAACGGAGGTAGGACAAGAAGATTAGCCAATGAGAATACTCATAATTTCAGGAAAATGACAATTTGGCAAACCAGGCCACTCATTCATGGAGGCAATGGGAATAATCACAAATAACAATTTTAACTGAGGTGTTTGGGGGAAGGCTTATATGCAACAAAATTCTCACCTACCTGTTTGTGTCTCTTCCCCTTGAAATTTCTGCAGAGAAGTTTCTTAGTGTCATGGAGTGTGTGGAGTTATGTCCAAAAAATGTTAGGATATATGTTGCAAATATACCTGGAAGTAGTAATGAATTAAACATTGAATCATTTTATCTAATACCTAAAAGAATGAAACTTCTATGAAAATTAGGAAAGGGAAATAATTGTGGAGCATGAACATTTGCCCCAGTAGCATGAAAGCACTTGGTTGAGGTATGTCACAGATTGAATTTGGCTGGGCCATGATTCTCAGTGGTTTAACAGTTATCTAATGATGTATATTGCATGCAAGTAAGGTCTTACTGAAGATAATTGAAAAACAGTTGCAGCAGTATATTGACAGAGAACTTCCAGAGGTGCAAGCTGAATTCAGAAGAGGATATAGAACAAGGGATATCATAGCTGCTGTCATATGAATCCTGGCAAAGAATACCAGAAAGAAGTTTACTTGTGTTTTATTGACTGTGCTAAGGCATTTGATTATGTAGATCATAACAAATTGTGGATGACATTGAGAAGAATGGGAATTCCAGAACACTTGATTGTGTTCATGAGGAACCTGTATATTGACCAGGAGGCTGTTGTTTAAACAGAACAAGGGGACACTGCATGGTTTAAAATCAAAAAGGGAGTGCATCAAGGTTGTATCCTTTTTCCATCCTTATTCAATCTGTATGCCAAGCAAATAGTCTGAGAAGCTGGACTATATGAAGAAGAACATGGCATCAAGATAGGAGGAAGAATCATTAACAACTGGTGATATGTTGATGACACAACTTTGCTTGCTGAAAGTGAGGATGACTTGAGGCACTTAGTGATGAAGATTGAAGACTGCAGTCTGCAGTATGGATTACATCTCAATACAAAGAAAACAAAAATCCTCACAACTGGATCTAGAAGCAGCATCACAATAAATGGAGAAAAAATTAAAGTTGTCAAAGACTTCACATTGCTTGGTTCTACAATCAATGTTAATGGAAGCAGCAGTCAGGACATTAGACGACGTACTAATATACATGTACTGGGCAAGGTGGCTGCAAGGGACCTCTTTCAAATGCTGAGGAGCAAGGATGTCTCCTTGAGTACTAAAGTGAGCCTGACATAAGCCATGATACTTTCAGCATTTGAGAGCTGGACAATGAAAAAGGAAGACCGAAGAAGAATTGATGCTTTTGAGTTGTGGTGCTGGCAAAGAACACTGAAAGTACTGTGCACTGCTAGAAGAACTAACAAATCTGTCCTGGAGAAAGCCGGAATGCTCCTTGGAAGCAAGAATGGCCAGATATTGCCTCACCTACTTTGGTTATATTGTCAGAAGGGACCATTCCCTGGAGAAGGATGTCATGCTTGGTAAGGTGGAGTGTCAATGAAAGAGGGGAAGGCTCTCAACGAGATAGATTGAGACAGTGGCTGTGGTGATGGGCTCAAGTATAGCAAGGATCATGGAGCTGGTGTGGGACCCAGCAGTGTTACATTCTGCTATGCATAGGGTCGCTATGAGTTGGACATGACTCAATGGCACCTAACAACAACAATGATGTAATGTGGCAGATACGTAATGACACCCCATGATGTGACAAATCTATCAGGTGTAAAAGGATTAAGCTTGGGAAGCAACACCCACAGTCCTATCACAGCCCTGATCCTATGTAAAGGGAGATTTCCTGGGGTGTGGCCTGCAACACCTTTTATTTTACAAGAGATAAAAGGAGAGAGAAGGGAACAGAAAGGAAGACCTACCACCACAGGAAAGACTCAAGAGCAGAGCATGTCCTCTGTATCTAGGTTCCCTG
>NW_006921673.1:6514404-6529382 GCF_000298275.1 Orycteropus afer afer | reverse complement strand
CAACACCTCAATAACAAAAAGACAAACAATCCAATTAAAAAATGGGCAGAAGACATGAATAGACACTTCACCAATGAGGATATTCAAGAGACCAAAATACATATGAAGAAATGCTCACAATCTTTAGTTATTAGAGAGATGCAAATCAAAACAGCAATGAGGTACCATCTTGCTCCAGCACTAGTAGCAAAGTTCAACAAGACAGAATATAACAAATGCTGGCGAGGATGTGGAGAGATTGGGACTCTCATACATTGCTGGTGGGACTGTAAAATGGTACAACCACTGTGGAAAGCAGTATGGCGATTCTTTCAAAAGTTGGAATTAGAAATACCATTCGACCCAGCCATTCCTTTACTAGGTATATATCCCAAAGAAGTGAAAGCCATGACAAGAACAGACATATGCACAACCATGTTCATCACAGCACTATTTACAATAGCCAAAAGATGGAAACAACCTAGGTGTCCATCAGCTGAGGAATGGATAACCAAACTATGGTCCAAACACATAATGGAATACCATGCAATGCTAAAGAATAATGTAGAATCTGCAAAACACAGCATAACGTGGATGAACTTGGAAGACATTATGGTGAGCGGAATAAGTCAATCACAAAACGACAAATATTGTACTAGACTGTTATGTAAAAGTCAAGGAAAGGTTTATCTACGAAAGGAAATTTTCTTTGTTGGTTACCAGGGGTGGGAGGGGAGGGTAAGGAACACTGTTAGATAGATAGAGATAACTATTGATTTGGGTGAAGAGAAGGGAAATGTACCAAATGTGAGTGACCAATATGGTGGCATTGAGGATGAGAAAGACATAGAGAGGTACATGGGAGGTAGAGACAACCAAGATGAACCCTTAAAAAAAATGTGAGTCAGAGAGGTAAATGTCAAGAAAAGACAAGTTGGCCTGCAGCTATTACAAAGGAAAGGCCTTTGTTCCTTTTTTCATGTTGCTGTTGGTTTATATTTTTTCTCTTTGTCCATTTGTGCTGTATCAGCTTGAGGTCAATTCCAATGACGTAAGGTCTGTTTCCTAATCTTCCTCATCTTTCTACTATGTCTTTAGCCAGTTATGCAGAATTCAAGTAATTCAAGACCTTTAGGAACTGAGTGAGTATTGAGGTATCTATGATTAAATGTGAAGGTCATTTCTAATCCAGACAAGATGATCCAGATCTATGTTTTGCTTCATTTCCTTGCTAAGGACAACTACAAACACTGGAAATAATGCCAAATACAGCCAAAGGAGAACTCTGAGAAGTGTTCTTCTAAGAAAGTAAGGTGGTTTGGGACCCCAGGATTAGAGGAATACTACAGTGGTAGAGTGTCTTATGTACTCACACTCAACAGAGGAAGATCACTCAGATCCAGCATTTCTCAACCTCCAACCTAGCAACAAGGAACATTGGTGGTATAGTGCTTGAGTGTTTGGCTGCTAACCAAAAGGTCAGCAGTTCAAATTCACCAGCCACTGTGCAGGAGAAAGTTCTGATGGCTGCTTCAGCCTTAGAAACTCTATGTGGCAGTTCTATTCTGCCATTGACTCAATGGCTATGGGTTTGTTTTTTGGTTCAACTTAGCAACAGAAGGCAGCTCCTGTACACTCATTCCTCCCATGGACCATTCGCAAGTGTCTCTCCCAACATCTGGTGAGCCAGACACCACTAGCAAGGGGGAACCTCACCAGAAATAAGTGACTAGGTAAGGCATTCTCCTCCCCTGCTGGGGCTGACTCCCCCTTTTCATTGAGAGATAATGAGGCAGACAGGCAGAGCTAACAGGAGAGACCCAGGTATGGTCTAGGGAGCCTCCTTGCCATCATAGGCTCAAGATTTTCCTCCTCAACCCAGAGACACAAGGGTGAGGAGGGGAATCACCAGTAATAGAGCCCCTTTTAAAGAAGAATAAAATCACTTTTACACAACAATCACTTAAAAAAAAAAAAAATAGAAGAAAACCTTCCCTTCTCAACTCGTTTTATTACTCTGATGCCAAAACCAGACAGAAACAGTACAAACCAACCAAACCAAACCAAACAAACTACAAACCAGTATCTTTCATGAATTTGGATGCAAAAATTCTGAATAAATTATTAGCAAATCAATTCTAGCAATGTTTTAAAAAATTACATAAACCTCATCCAGAGCAAAGAGGAGTGAAAAACACCAAAGAAGCAAGGAAACAATTAGTCCAGGGGAATAGCGGGCCATGTGAATCTCAGCCTGTATGACCAGGAGACCAGAAGAACTAGATGGTGCCCAGTTACCACTGTCAACCACCCACAAAAGGATCAGTGCAGGAGATCCTGGATAGAGTGGGACAACAATGTGGAACAAAACTTGGAATCATAAAAAAGATCTTGCTTAGTAGTCTGATAGAGCCTGGTGGGATCCCTGAGACTAGCTACCCTTCAGGTCTGGAATTGAACTCACTCTACTGGCTTCCACCCAAACAACAGACAGGCATATAAGGTCAACATATATACCAGATAGATACACTTCTTAGAACAATCAATCATGGGCAAACAGAAGGGCAATATCTGCATGGGGAGAAAGCTCAGGGAGCAGGAATGCATAAGAAAGGACACAGGGAAGAGGTAACTACAGGGAGGATGTGGGAAGAGAGGTGTTACATAGTAGGGATTGCAGTCAATTTCATGAAACAAAATGTGTATGAACTGCTGCACTTGTTGTTAGGTGCCATCGAGTTGTTTCTGACTCATAGCGACCCCATGAACAGCAGAACGAAGCACCACTCAATCCTGTGCCAGCTCCATGATCCCTGTTATACTAGAGCCCATTGTTGCAGACACCATGCCAATCCACGGCCTTCCCTTCTTTCATCAACCCCTCCACCTTACCAAGCATGACATCTTTCTCCAGGGAATGGTCCCTTCTGACAACATGACCAAAGTAGGTGAGACGAAGTCTGGCCATTTTTGCTTCCAAGGAGCATTTCAGCTGCACTTCCTCCAGGACAGATCTGTTAGTTCTTTTAGCAGTCTATGGTACTTTTAGCATTCTTTGTCAGCACCACAACTGAAAAGCATAAACACTTCTTTGGTCTTCCTTATTCATTGTCCAGCTCTCACATGCATATGAGGCGATTGAAGGTATCATGGCTTGTGTCAGGTGCAGCTTAGTCCTCAAGGAGACATCCTTGCTCCTCAGCACTTGAAAGACTTCCTTTGTGGTTGACTGCCCAGTGCTACACGTTGTCTAATGTCTTGTCTGCTGCTTCCATCGGCATCGATTTTAGAACCAAGCAATGTGAACTCCTCGGCAATCTCAATCTTTTCTCCATTTATCGTGATGCTGCTTATTGGTCTAGTTGTGAGGATTTTTGTTTTCTTTATATTGAGACGTAATCCATACTGCAGACTGTGTTCTTCAATCTTCATCAGTAAGTGCCTCAAGTCATCCTCACTTTCAGCAAGCAAGGTTTTATTGTCAACATATCTCAGGTGGTTAATGATTCTTCCTCCAATCCTGATGCCACATTTTTCTTCATACAGTCCAGCTTCTTGGATTATTTGCTCAGCATATAGATTGAATAAGTATGGAGACACTGCTTTGGAAAAAAATAATGAAAAATATTAATGAAATATAAATGCCCACCAGCCACTCCTCCCAAGGAAGATTGGGCAATCTACTTCTGTAGTGATACCGCCTCAGAAATTCAAGGAGGGGTAGCTATGAGTTGGATCCGACTTCATGGCAGTGAGTTTGGTTTTTTTTGGTTTATCAATGCCTGAAGAGCAGCAATGCCAGGAAACATGGAGTGACACAGCATATTAACCGCATTTGATTTGTGGTGTACTACCTAAGGCATTTTTACTGCTAACCAGGAGGTTGACTATTCAAACCCACCAGCCACTCCTCGGAAGGAAGATTGGGCAATCTACTTCCTCAGTGATACCACCTTGGGAACCCAAAGCAGGTCACTATGAGTCATAAATGACTTTATGGCAGCGAGCTTGGTTTGCTTTTTTAGCAGATGGAAAAGGATGATCTGTCTGCTGGTGTTGTGACATCATACTCTAATACAAAGAGTTTTGATTGAGATGACTATGGTTTAGCCATTCCTTTATTTATGTAAACTGTTTTCATATTGCTGATTTTCTTCTTACATATTAATAGAACAACAGGAAAATTTAGGTGGGTTTCTACCTAGGAAGAACTTACCCAAGGCATTAGTCAGGGTTAACAAACCCTAGGTAGAAACCCACTATTTCTAATTCACAGGTGTTTGTCACCCAAATTTTAATTGAAAAAATCTTTATTTGAAGTGGTAAAAAAATGTAAGGACTTATTCCCATCCATTTCTAATTTTAGACTGTAATTTGATCATATATTTATATACTTGTATTTCTTAAACATTTATCAAAATTTTGAGAGGTGGGTAGAAAAATGATTTACCCAAACCATTTTTGGAAGAGTATAGAATGGTTTGTTTGGAGTTGATGATAATATTAAATGTTTATGTATTTGAGTTTCCTATATTGGGAGCTCTGGTAGCATAGTGGCTAAGACACTTGCCTGCTAACCAGACGGCTGGCGGTTCAAACCCACCAGCTACTCCTCGGAAGGAAGGTTGGGCAATCCTACTTCCGTAGTGATACTGCCTTGGAAACCCAAGGAGGGGTCGCTATGAGTCGGGTTTGACTTGACGGCATATAACAACAACATATTGTATATGTTGCTTCTATATCTAGTAATGTAGGGTTAACTTTGTTTCTTGTCTACTTTTTGGGTCTGGAATAATTCAGAAAAGTTGTAATATGTCATGTGACTAGGCAAATTTATTCCCATGTCTGCACATGTATAAATCTTAGTTGCTTTTGAGTCTGTTATAGAAATATGGTAATGTGGTAAGCAAAGGATCAGTGCTTTTGTTATTATTGCCTCCTCTAAGACTGGTGATATGATACCAGTTACTTCTTAACCTTCAGTTTTGGGAAGACAGTTAAGTGAGAGGTTAAGAAAAAAAAAGGTACCCCTCCAAAGGTTACAATCTGGTAAGGTAGGGTGAGAGAATCAGATAAGCCTTTCTTAAGTGCATCCCCCCCCACCCCACTGGAGCCTTTAAAATTTTTCATCTTTGTGTGTATGATAGAGAATTTAAAGGCTGAAACTTATTGATAAAGTGAAAGAATCAAGAATATAAAAATATGCTTAATAAATTAATGAACATCTTTAAAGAAAACATCAGGCTATGATTTCTCTTCACATATTCCTTAATTCTTGACTTTTGATAGGCCTTCAGAGATATTAGAGGAGTCCTGGTGGAGGCATAAGTGTTCAGCTGAAGGTCAGCAGCTGGAACCCACCAGGAAGAAAGAGGCAGTAGTTTGCTTTGTAAAGATTTACAGCCTTGGAAACCGGATAGGACAGTTCTACTCTCCAATAGCATCACTGTGAGTCAGAATGGACTCCATGGTAGCAGGTTTTGTTGTTTTAGACATTAAGAATAGCAGGTAAAAAAAGAAAAAATTATAGTTTCAGAGTTCTCTACTTAATACTTCCATGGTGGATCAATTTTCATAGAGAACCTCTTTTAAAATGACCTATCTTCATGCCAGTCAGCCAAGTAAAAGGAGAGAAGGACTGTAACCTGCCTTTCTGTGTGGGCGGTGTGAACTAGAAAGTGGAGTCAGAAAAATCGGTTTCATGGGGGGGGAGGTGGGAGTGGGCAGCAATGCATGGGAAAGAAGGGCACAGGGAAGTGGTAACTACAGGGAGGTAGTGGGACGACAGCTGCTACATTGTGGGGAATTGCAGTCAATGTCAAGACACAAAATGTCTATGAAATGCTGTGTGGAAAATGAATTTGCTCTGCAAACTTTCACCCAAATCACATAAAAAAACCCTGTAAAAAAAAATTCAGTTCCAGCTTGTGTTCTACAGCTTAACTTGAGTGGTTTAATACCTTGGAACTTCATGATTATTTAAAAAACAGGTATCTTCCACGTTATGTAGCTACCTGGGCTCACACACACAGGTCTCCAAAGATAGATAGGAAAGGGGCATGCAGATGCGAGCTACAATTCTTATTTCCAAGTAGATGAATGCCCGAGATAGCACTGGTGTCACAAAAAAGTGGAGGAAATGTCAATCCGGCGATATCTCACTCCCTCCGGCCAAGACCTTCGAATCCTTAGCACCACTACGCCTCGCAGACCCCGGTAAGCCTCTGGCAGAATGGCTCTGTGCCCTCTAAAGCCACGGATTTCTTAGTAATTCTGTTACACCATGGGGGTATTTAAAATTTTTTTCCCAGCATTCTCCGTAGACTTCACTAAAAAGCTCCTCCCAGGGCCTCAGCCACAGAAACATACCCGTATCGACAATTACTCCAAACAAACCTCCCGAATTACTAGCGCGGAGGCAGCATGTGGGTGGGTGCATTAGGTTTTATAACATTTGCCAACCAATGAGCACCCTGTCTTTCTTCCGGTCCGCGAGTAGACCAATCAGAACAGGTCGGTGCAATCTTCGGCTCTGCTCGGCTCTTTTCGTTGATGCGGGCAGCTTGGGGGCAGCCGCCACTAGAGAGACGCTTTCCTTTTTAATTTTTTTTTCCCCATGTGTTCACTTCCGGGTCCGGCGACGATCCGGATGCCCGAGGCAGGAGGATGTTTGACCTCCGGATAAGTGAGGCGCCGCTGTGCATTCATTCCTGGCTGCATCGGTGGCGACAGCAGCGGCCCGGGCGGCGACTCTCTGGCCAGCGGTGGTGATAGGAGGCACCGGCACTAGTATAGAAGACTAGTTAGAGCCGAGCTGTATTACCTCTCTTGCTCGCTCCTTACCCCCTACCTCGCTCGCTCGCTCGCTCCCTCCCTGCGTGGCTCGCTTTCCTTCTCCGGCCGCCGGCGGGTGTGATGTGCCGCCGCCGTTGCTGCTGCCCCCGCCGGCGCTGACTGACTGACGGGAGGGCGCCGCCCGCTCCCGGGACCAACCTCGCTCGCGGCCGCGCCTTTGAGGTAAAGCTTCCTTCGAGTCGGCGCTTCGGCCGGGCGGCTGCCTTTGCGCGGCCACAGTTCCATCCATCCCGGTGGGGCTGGGTGGCCTGGGGTCCCGGGCTGGGTAGAGTGGGGTGCAGCGGGAGTGGCACCGCGGGGGAGGGGGCCTGGGGGTTGGAAGAGGACCCGGGAGGGCTGCAGAGAGGCGCGGGGAGGGGGGGGCCTCAGTCTAGGGATGGAAGCGCGGAGGGCTCAATGGGCAGGGAGGGGGCCCGGGGCAGCGGGCTGGGCTTGGTGCAAAAGTTGCCGGAGTAGTGCGGGGCGAGTGGGGACGTGTGGTAAGTGGGCGAACTGGGAAAAGGCGGGGGCTTCTTTTGCGAGAGGTTTGTCGGAGTGCAGCGCCCTGCGCTCCTTGATTTGTGCGGACAATTACCTTCTGAGTGGGAGCTTCGGCAACCTGAGAGACAGGCTTCGGTGTGCGGGAAGGAGGTGACTGGGGCCAGCATTCAGTTAAGGGGCAAACTTCCCGTTGAGGTATTTGTTTTAAGGGGGATACGGACTTTGCTTTTGGGTAGAGCTTTTGACTTAGTTCAGAACTTAACCAAGGCATTAGTCAGGGTTAACAAAAGTGCGCTGATGATAGCTACTTTTACGCTGCTGGTTTGTTTGTTTATCCCACAGGCAGGGGGAAGTGACACGCAGGAGCGTCTGTTCTCTTGGTATACAGCCCCCACGTTTCTTTTAAGCGGAGTGGTGATGGAGATGAGTGTGTGCTCTTGGGGGTACTAGGCCTTTGTCATGATCATTCCAGTTCTCCCACCTCATGTTTTAGGGAAGGAGGAAAAGTTAGTGGGTGAGAGAGAGGCTGTGTGGGAGATAGCTACTGTTACTACACATTGTGAATTAGTTTTGCTTCTTAATAATGAGTCCCCAGCCGGGTGACCCCCTTTTAACCTTTTGTTAGAACATCTACTTTAAATTGAAAAATTAGAAGCCGATTTACTTTTAGTAAGTTCAATTAAGTCAGTATTTATTTAACTTACTTTTGCAGTTACTTCTTGTGTCATCAGTGACATTTGCTCACAGATAGTAAGAGATGTTGAAGTATACTATCTAAGTTGCACTAGTGTCTTAATTACAAAATGTCTGATTTTTAAAGTCACGTATGTTTCTTTGAAGAATGCTGGCATTCTTTGCAAATAAGTAAATAAATTGTGGAAAAACAATGTCACAAAAATTAAAAGAATAATGTAGACTTAGAAAGATGTGAGAGCAGTTTAAGAAAACATTTTCCAATAGAGATCAGATCTGCTTTGTGACATTCTTAGTAAGTTGGGTTTTTGTTTGTTTTTTCATTTTGTTTCTGAAAATGTGCTTAATGTATCTTATAATTGTTCCCAAACTTTGCTTCAGCTGTATCCTGAGCGAAAATAAATTATCTTCATATTGCATACTTTAACCTTGGTAGTTGCACAAAAGATGAAAGTTTTTTTTTTTTTTAATGGACATTGGAAGAAAGATGCTACCAAACACATTGCATAGCTTTGGAATAGATGTTTTGTGGAATGTATAGACACTTTTGTTTCCAATGAGCTTATATTTCTAGGTATGCATCAGGTAGAAGTAGTTTTAAAAAGAGTGGGAGACAGAAAGGTTAATTTTAATATTGAGAAGTATGAGACTTTTTTTGGGGAGGAATCTTTTCTGCGGGGTTATTTTTTACTGATGATTTATTGTACTCATTGATATCCTCCAGTACTCATTGGCTTAAAAATTAATGCATTATGTAATTATTACATTATTATTAGATTTGAAAGCATTAACAGTATTAACAAACTCTTTAAGAATGTGGAAGTCATTTATTCAAAATAAAATCAGGATTAGAATCAAGGAATAGTTTTGTTCAACTGGACTTTTACTATGTGTAAGGGACCTTTTTACTCTGTTGATGATGGAGGGGATAGAATATGAAGATGAATGAGAACCAGTAACTGCCCTCAAGGGAGAAGCAGACATGTTCAGAAATAATTGCAACACAAGACTCTTGTGGGCTTTATTAGAGGTGCATGGAAGCATGTGTGTGTATGAGAAATAATTTTTGATTGGGAATTTATGAACGAGTTTTGAGCGGTACGATGTCAACTGGGCCTTAAAATATTTTAATGTGTGAAACGGGAGTGGGCGTGGAAGTTTTCTAGGTGAATGGAATAGCCTGAGCATAGGCGTTACCAGTTGGGTATCTTAGACCCTATTGAGCTAGAGACATAAGGCTGCTCCATCAGGGGGTCTGTGTGGAAGAGGAAGCTGTGCAGATAGGTGGAGATCAGGCCGTGGAAGTCCAGAATGCCAGGTGTTTAAAAATGAGTCAGTTGGAGGTGTGAAGGTCCAAGTGTATAGATCCTATATGATAGAGAGTAGATAGATAAATAAGATAGAAAAGTTAAGGAAACAAATTAGAATAGTCATTTTGTGATCATTCATGGGAATGGAGGAAAGCAGAAAAGTCTGTAATCAAAAACAGTTTGTACATGGCTTTCTCATGTTTCTGTACCTGCATTTGAGTATAGGTGTGTCTGATAATCTGATAATTGGTTTTACATGAAGTAAGTCTGGGCTGTAAAAATGTGACTCAGGTAGGAGTGGAAAGCTCTCTAGGTACTTCAGTGTGTTGCCTCTGAACCTTCGTTTAATCTCCATCATCTGGAAATAGACCATAATTCTGGTGTAGTTCATTGGTTCACATTTTTTTCAGAATAGAACAAGTGATTAAGTGTTTAATTTCAAAGAGTTTCCCAAAAAACTCCCCAGGAAAGAATGTTGAAATAGTTACTAACAAAACAGAATACAGATCATTGGATAGTTACCTTACTGCTAAGATGTTTTAAGTAGCATTTCTTGTGGATAATGTAATATGTAAGGAATCTACAAATGAAGAAAATTGTCTGCAACAGTTGGGTGATAAAATGAGAAACTTTCACATGTTCAGGTAAATGTATATAAACTTTTTAGTCATCTTAAATATTAGATGACTCTAAAATAATTTAACCTCAAATTTAATCATTATCAACGGAGAACATAAAAGCATATCGCCCTCACGCACTAGTTTTAAATCCTTGCAGAATTACGTTACAGGGAAGGTTTTTTGAGATTTTTTAAAATTCTTCCTCTAGCATTCAAACAGCAGTTACTGAATTTTGTTACCTTGAACCTCCCAATAACAACAATAGCTGTTAAGTTTATACCAGGATCATAGATGGTAGTTTTATATTTTCACTATTAAGTCTGTGAGTTAAGTGGTGTACCCCATTTTGAAAATAGCAGAGTTTAAATAACCTGTTCAGGATAGATACTGGAAGTAGCAGAGTGCCCTTTGAATCAGGCTTTTGTGACTTGAAAAACTTGAGCTACCAATGATTTTGTAGGCATACATTGGAGATACTGCAAGTTCGATTCCAGACCACTGCAATAAAGCAAATATGTCTGTAAAGAGAGTCACATGATGTTTTTGGTTTTCCAGTGCATATAAAAGTTATGTTTACAATGTAGTGTAGTCTATTCACTGTGCAATAGTGCGGTGTAGTAAATTACATAGTGTGGCTTTAGATCTGGCCTCCTTGCCTCTTTGGCAAATTTGTTGTTGTTGTTGTTGTTGTTTGCCATCGAGTTGGCCCCGACTCATAGCGACCCCTCCTTGGGTTTCCAAGGCAGTATCACTACGGAAGTAGGAAACGCAACCTTCCTTTCGCAAATAGTATTATGAAAAAGTGTGAAATGTTAGAATTACCAAAATGTGACATAGAGACTTGAAGTGAGTACATACTGTTGAAAAAATGGTGCTGATAGATTTGCTTGATGCAGAGTTGTGTTCAATTTGTAAAAAATACCTGTGAAACACAATAAAATGAGATATGCCTGTATGGTGTAGATTGGTATTGTTAGTATATATGTGTCTGGTGCTAGTATTTCTGCCTGTATGGTATAGATTGGTATTGTTAGTATATATGTAATTTCTTTGGAAGTGGCACTTTTGGGGCATTGTATTTTTCGAATTGTAACTATTCTGTAGGAGCAGGCAGGATGATTCTGGTATCTGACAGTATTTCAGAGTATCACTTTTGTGCTGATAAGCAAGACAGAACCATACTTTGGATCCTTAATATATAGAAATTGAGTGGGTATTATCCATTAATGTCAAGGAACTTTGAAGTATTCTCTGAACTCCTCAGAAAGCGTATCAAATGAGAGAGCTATGCAGGGCTAGATGACTTTTACAGACACAGTAGAGCATTGGAGGCTTCTTTTAGCTGTAGTTTTTTTTTTTTATACTCCCTTCTCAAAGCTGAGATTCAGAAGAGGTGAAAGTTTGAAATTCCCTATCATTATGGGATCTATGAAAGATACATGTTGATTTGTTTTGTTGGTTGTTGTTGTTGTTAAGTGCCGTCGAGTCGTTTCCGACTCATAGCGACCCCATGCACAGCAGAACGAAACACTGCCCGATCCCGCGCCAGCCCCACAATCCCTGCTATACTTGATCCCATCATCGTAGCCACCGTATCAATCCATCTCGTTGAAGGCCTCCCCCTCTTTCGTCGACCCTCCACCCTACCAAGCATGACATCCTTCTCCAGGGAATGGTCCCTTCTTACAACGTGACCAAAATAGGTGAGACGAAGTCTGGCCATTCTTGCTTCCAAGGAGCATTCTGGCTGCACTTCCTCCAGGACAGATCTGTTAGTTCTTTTAGCAGTCCATGGTACTTTTAGCATTCTTTGCCAGCATCACAACTCAAAAGCATCAACTCTTCTTCGGTCTTCCTTATTCCTTGTCCAGCTCTCACATGCATACCAGGCGATTGGAAATATCATGGCTTGTGTCAGGCGCACCTTAGTCCTCAATGAGATATCCTTGCTCCTCAGCACTTGAAACAGTTCCTTCGCAGTTGACTTTCCCAATGCTACACGTCGTCTAATGTCCTGACTGCTGCTTCCGTTGGCATCGATTGTAGAACCAAGCAATGTGAATTCCTTGACAACCTCAATCTTCTCTCCATTTATTGTGATGCTGCTCATTTTGTTGGTAGGACATAGTAAGTGATTGGTTATATTGTCTTCTGCCACCTTCTGCCCATCTAAGTTCTAAGAAATGATTCTTAAGAGTGAACTTGGAGTGTTTTATGTATTGGGGAGATAAAACACACTTAGTGGTCATTTTATTTATTAATGATATATTTCATAGTTATAATCATTGAAAATTTATAACTAAATCATGCCCACATTTTCTATAGCTTTCACTTGCATTAGGTTAAAATCTCATGATTGTTGTTGTTGTTGTTATGTGCCGTCGAGTCAGCCCTGACTCATAGTGACCCCTCCTTGGGTTTCCGAGGCAGTATCACTACGAAAGTAGTATTGCCCAACCTTCCTTCCGAGGAGTGGCTGATGGGTTTGAACCGCCAGCCATCTGGTGAGCAGTCAAGTGCCTTAGCCACTATGCTACCAGAGCGCCCAAATCTCATGATAGATACTCTTTATTAAGTATAAATTTCTAACCTTTCTTTTTAGTTTAATAATGGCAAATTTTAAGCTATATTAAATTTATTACATTTCCTTATCTGATTTTTTGTTATCTTGGACTACTTTCTTTAGCTGAGCTCTACACAAAAAACCAGGATTACTTCTGCCATTATACTCTTCATCAAGATATCCAAATGAAATGCCAAGATGTGATGCCTCCTGACACACATTAGGCACTGTGCAAATCATCTTCTTTTTTTACTGTTTAGAAGTTGCTGAGATATATGAGTTATTAGAGGCTTGATTAAAAAGCAAACCACTGCCATTGAGTCGATTCTGACTGATAGTGACCCTTCAGGGCAGAGTCAAACTCCACCATAGGGTTTGACTAATGGAAGCAGACAGCCTCGTGTAATCTTTCTCCCGTGGAGTGGCAGATAGGTTTGAACTGCCGACTGTTTTGATTATCAGCCCAGTATTTTAGTCATTACACCACCAGAGATCTTTATTGTTGTTGTTAGGTGCTGTCGAGTCAGCTCTGCCTCACAGTGACCCTATGTACAGCAAATGAAACACTGCCTGGTTTTGCACTAGACTCAATCCTTGCTATACCTGAGCCCATCCTTGGAGTCACTGTGCCATTCCATTTCATTGAAGGCCTTCCCCTTTTTCATTGATCCTCCACTTGATATCCTTCTCAGGGAATGGTCCTTTCTGACAATATGACTAAAGTGGGTGAGACGAAGTCTGGCTGTTCTCATGTCCAAGGAGCATTCCAGCTGCTTTTCTTCCAGGACAGATTTGTTCTTTTAGCAGTTCATGGTACTGTCAGTATTTTTTACCAACACCAGAACTCAAAAGGATCAACTTTTCTTTCGTTTCCCTTATTCATTGTGCAGCTCTCAGATGCATATGAGATGATTGACAATACCATCATAGCAACCCCTCCTTGGGTTTCTGAGGCAGTATCACTACGGAAGTAGATTATGGCTTACATTAGGTGCACCTTAGTCTTCAAAGAGACATCTTTATTCTTCAGCACTTCAGAGAGATCTTTTGTGGCAGATTTTCCCAGTACAGTGCGTCATCTGATGTCTTGTCTGCTTCTTCATTGGTGTTGGTTATGGAACCAAGTAATATGAAATCTTTGATGACTTCAGTCTTTTCTCCATTTACAGTAATGCTGCTTCTTGGTCCAGTTGTGTGGATTTTTGTTTTCTTTTTGAGATGTAATCCTTACTGCAGACTGGAGTATTTAATCTTCATCAGTAAGTGCTTCAAGTCATCCTCACTTTCAGCAGCAAAGTTGTGTCATCTGCATGTTGCAGGTCATTAGTGATTCTTCCTCCAATCCCGATGCCATGCTCATTTCATACAGTCCAGCTTCTCGGATTATTGCTGAGCATACAGATTGAAGAAGTATAGTGAAAGGATACCATCCAGACATACTCCCTCCCTGATTTTAATCCATGCAGTATCCCCTTGTTCCATTCGACTGATAGTCTCCTCGTCTATGTACAGGTTCCTCATGAGCACAATTAAGTGTTCTGGAATTCCCATACTTCTCAACATTATCCACAATTTGTTATGATACACACAATCAAATGCCTTTGCATAGTCAATAAAACACAAGTAAACATCTATCTGGTATTCTTTGCTTTCAGCCAGAATCCATCTGACATCAGCTATGATATCCCTCGTTCCGCGTCCTGTTCTGAATCCAGCTTGCATTTCTGGACTTCCAGAAATGTCAGTGTACTGCTGCAACCGTTTTTGATTATCTTCAGCAAAATTTTACTTGCATGTGATACTAATGATATTTTTCAGTAATTTCCTCATTCTTTGCGATCACTGTTCTTTGAAATGGGTACAGATTTGGATCTCTTCTGACAGTTGGCTAGGTAGCTATCTTTCAAATTTCTTAGCATAGATGGGTGAGTGCCCCCAGCATGGCATCCATTTGTTGAAACATCTCAGTGGGTATTCCATGAAGTCTTGGAGTCTTGTTCTACACCAATTCCTTTAGTGCAGCTTTAGCATCTTCCTTCAGTACCATTGGTTCTTGATCATATGCCACCCCCTGAAATGGATGAACATAGACCAATTTTTTTGGTACAGTGACTGTGTATTTCTTCCATCTTCTTTTGATGTTTCCTGCATCATTCAATATATTGCCCATAGAATCTTTCAGTATTGCAGCTCAAGGCTTGAATTTTTTCTTCAGTTCTTTCAGCTTGAAAAATGCTTTTGGTTTTCTAACTCCAGGTCTTTGCACATTGCATTATAATAATTGACTTTGTCGTCTTAAGCTGCTGTTTGAAATCTTGTGTTCGGCACTTTTATCTTGTCATTTCTTCCATTTGCTTTAGCTACTTTCTGTTCAAGAGCAAGTTTCAGAGTCTCTTCTGACATCCTTTTTTTTTTTTTTTCTCCTTTCTGTGTTTTTAATGATCTTTTGCTTTCTTCATGTATGATGTTCTTGATATC
>NW_006921673.1:6512140-6513459 GCF_000298275.1 Orycteropus afer afer | reverse complement strand
ACCCAGTAATGGTATTGCTGGGTCAAATGGTATTTCTAATTCCAGCTTTTTAAGAAATCACCATACTCCTTTCCGCAGTGGTTGTATCATTTGACAGTTCCATCAGCAGTGTAGGAGAGCCCCAATCTTTCCACGTCTTTGTCAGCATTTGTTTTTTCTGTTTTGTTGAACTTTGCTATTAGTACTGGGGTGAAATGGTATCTTGTTGTTTTGATTTGCATCTCTCTGATGGCTAATGATCATGAGCATTTCTTCATGGATTTGCTGACTGCCTGAGTATCCTCTTTGGTGAAGTATCTATGCATGTCTTCTGTCCATTTTTAAATTGGATTGTTAATCGTTTTGTTGTTAAGGTGTTGGCATTTTCTATAAATTCTAGAGATAAGTCCCTTGTCAGATATGTAATTGTCGAATATTTTCTCCCAATCTATAGGTTCTCTTTTGACTCTTTTGGAGAAGTCTTTGGAAGCACATAGAAATTTAATTTTTAGAAGGTCCCATTCATCTAGTTTATCTTCAGCTGTTTGTGCATTTTGGGTTGTGCTTGACAATCGATTTATGCCATAAATTAGGGCCCCTAATTTTGCCCCTGTTTTTCTTTGAGGAACTTTATAGTTTTAGGTTTCACATTTAAGTCTTTGATCCATCTGGAGTTAGTTTTTATGTATGGTGTGAGGTATATAGATCTTGTTTCATTTTTCTGCAAATGGATATCCTGTTTTGCCTGTACCATTTGTTAAAGAGACCACCTCTTCCCCATTTAATGGATTTCAGCCCTCTGTCAAAAATCATATGACCATAGGTTGATGGCACTATTTCTGGGTTCTCAATTCTGTTACACTGGTCTATTTGTCTGGCATTGTACCAGTACCAGGTTGAGGTTGTTTTGTTTTTAATTGTGATTTGGGTGAAAATTTACAGAGCAAATTCACGTTCCATACAGCAGTTCACATATACTTTGTCTCATGAGGTTGACCACAATTCATGGTAATACAACAGCTCCCCTCCCACTTCCTCCTGACAGTCACCTCTTCCTTGTATCCATCCCTTCATGCACCCCTGCCCCCTGAGCTGTCTCCCTGTGCATAAACAGCCTTTCTTTCTCCAGTGATTGTTCTCTCCAAGGAGTATCTCTACCTCAGGTAAATGTTCAACTCCTGTGCCTGTCTTTTGCTTGGCTGGAAGCCACAGGTGTGGGTTCAATTCCAGACGTGAAGGGTGGCTAAGGGCCATATTCTCAGTGGTTCCACCAGGCCCTATCAGACCAGCAAACCTTGTCTCCTTTTTTTTTCCCCACATGATTTTGAGTTTTGTTCTAC
>NW_006921673.1:6508225-6511045 GCF_000298275.1 Orycteropus afer afer | reverse complement strand
TTTGTTCTTCCTCTTCAATAGTGCTTTGCTTATTCAAGGTCTCTTTCCTTTCCATATAAAATTAGTGATAGGTTTTCCATATCCTTAAAGAATGCTGATGGGATCTGGATTGGGACTGCATTGAATGTATAGATTGCTTTGGGTAGTACTGACATTTTTACAGTGTTCAATCCTCCTATCCATGAGCATGGTATGTTCTTCCATTTATGTAGATCTCTTATGGTTTCTTGGAGTAGTGATTTGTAGTTTTCTTTGTACAGGTGTTTTGTGTCCCTAGTGAGATTTAGTCTCAGGTTTTTTTTTTGTTTTTTTTTTAGCAGATATTGTAAATAGTGGGAGCTCTGGTAGCATCATGCCTAAGGCACTTGACTGCTAACCAGAAGGCTGGCGGATCAAACCCCCTAGCTACTCCTCGGAAGGAAGGTTGGACGTATCCGTAGTGATACTGCCTTTCTTGGTTTATTGCCCTGACTAGGACTTCCAATATAATGTTGAATGGAAGTGGTGATAGAGGGCATCCTTGTCTGATTCCTTTTTGCAAGGTGAGTGGTTTCAACCTCTCTCCTTTGAGAATAATGCTGGCTGTTGGTTTTGCATATATGCGCTTTATTATGTTGAGGAATGTCCCTTCTGTTCCTATTTGCTGAGAGTTTTGATCAGGAATGGGTGTTGGATTATATCAAATGCCTTTTGTTCATCAATTGACATGATCATGTGGTTCTTTTCCTTTGTTATATTTATGTGATGGATGACATTCATTATTTGTCTAATGTTCACCCATCCTTGCATACCTGGTATGAACCCCACTTGCTCATAATGTATTGATATTTTGTTGGAGTCTATTGGCTAGTAGTTTGTTGAAGATTTTTGTAACTATATTCATTAGGGATATTGGTCTGTATTTTTCCTTTTTAGTGATGTCTTTGCCTGGTTTTGGTATCAATGTTATGGTTGCTTCATGAAATGAATTTTGGAGCATTCCATCCTTTTGTATGTTCTGGAATCGTTTGAGTAGGATTGGTGTCAGTTCTTCTTTCAATGTTCAGTAGAATTTGACATGACCTTGTTTTGGTTGAAGATACTAAGCTTCTCCATCATCTCTTTCCACAAGTGTAGTTGTTCTGGTTTTTGTATATTCCTTCTGGTGAAGTCCATGTGTATAGCTGCCATTTATGTTGTTGAAAAAAGGTATTTGCAATGAATATGCCATTGTTCTTGCAAAATTCTATCATGTGATCTCCAGCATCATTTCTATCACCAAGGCCGTATTTTCCAACTACTGGTGATTCTTCTTTGTTTCCAACTTTTGTATTCCAGTCACCAGTGATAATTAGCACATCTTAATTGAAAACCAATTTCAGACTGCAGAAATTGGTATATATCTTCAGTTTCCTCATCTTTGGCTTTGATGGTTGATGTGTAAATTCAGATAATGGTAGAATTAACTGGTCTTCCTTGTAGGGGTGTGGATATTATCCTATCACTGACAGCATTGTACTTCAGGATAGATTTTGAACCATTCTTTGTGATGATGAATGCTGCATCGTTCTTGTTCAATTTGTCATTCCCAGTATAGTACCTCATAATGGTTGTTGAATTGAAAATGGCTAAAACCAGTCCATTTCAGCTCACTAATGCCTAGAATATCAGTCTTTTATGCATTTCATTTCAATTTGACATCTTCCTATTTTCCTAGATTTATAGTTCGTACATTCCATGTTCCAGTTATTAATGGATGTTTGCAGCTGTTTTTTTCTCATTTTCAGCTATGCAAATGGATGTCCTGAAGGCTTTACTCCATCCACATTATTAAGGTGAGCTCTACTCTGAGGAGTCAGGTCTTTCCTCAGTTGTATTTTTGAGTGCCTTCCTACTTGAGGGGCTCATCTTCTGGCACTATATCGGACAGTGTTTCAGAGTTTTTCATATAGTTTTCCAGTACTTTATCAGACATTGTTTCACTGCTCTTCATAAGGTTTTCATTGGCTAATTCTTTGAGAGTGGATGGCCTTTCCTTCTCTGAGAGATCCTTAGTGGGTAGAATAACTAAAGACTCTTAGGAACAACCTGTTTTAAATGACTTCTGCTCAACCTGCTCACCAGATTAATACTCTTCATTCTCTGTAGAATTTACAGACCGATGTTCATGCTATGTTGAATGCCAGTAGACTCTGGTTTGCTCTTTTTTTTTTTGTGATTGGGGTGAAATTTTACAGAGGAAATTGAATTCCCATAGTGCAGTTCACATACACTTTGTCTCATGGCATTGACTATAGTTTACCACAATGCAACATCTCCCCTCTAGCTTCTTTCCCATAGTTACCTCTTCCCTGTGTCCTTCCCTCCATGTGCTCCTGCCCCCTGAGCTATGTGTGTACATAGGCTTTCTATTCCTCCATGGTTGTTTTCGCCAAGGATTGTATCTTCCTAGTGTAAATGTTCACCTCATATGCCTGTCTTTTGTTTAGCTGGAAGCCACAATTCCACACCTGAAGGGCAGCTAGGGACCATAGTCTCAATGGTTCCACCAGGCTCCATCAGACCAGCAAACCTGGTCCTTTTTTTTTTTTTTTTAAGTTTGAGTTTTGTTCCACATTGTTCTCACACTCTATCCAAGATCTCCTACGTAGATCCCCCTTTGAGTGGTTGACAGTGGTAGCTGGGCACCATCTAGTTCTTCTGGTCTCATAGTTGTATAGGCTGAGGATTGCATGGTATACCAGTCTCTTGGACTAATTGTTTCCATGAATCCCTAGTTTTCTTCATCCTTCTTTGCTCTGGACGAGGAGAGACCCATTGTTTCATCTAGATGGTCGCTTG
>NW_006921673.1:6506416-6507769 GCF_000298275.1 Orycteropus afer afer | reverse complement strand
ACATTTAGTACATTGCCCTTCTCTTCACCCAAATCAATACTTGTCTCTACCTATCTAACAGTGTCATCCCCCCTCCCCCCAGTAACCAACAAAGAAAATTTCCTTCCATATATAAACCTTTCCTTGACTTACAATAACAAACTAACACAATATTTGTCCTTCTGTGATTTGACTTGTTTCACTCAGCATAATGCCCTCCAAGTTCATCCACATTATGTGGTGTTTTTCAGATTCTGTGTTATTCTTTAGGGTTGCATAGTATTCCATTGTATGTATGAACCATAGTTTGGTTATCCATTCTTCAGTTGATATACACCTAGGATGTTTCCATCTTTTGGCTATTGCAAATAGTGCTATGATGCACATGGGTGTGCATATGTTTGTTCTTGTCCTGGCTCTCACTTCTGTTGGATATATACCTAGTAATGGAATGCCTGGATGAAATGGTATTTCTAATTCCAACTTTTTAAGGAATTGCCATACTGCTTTCCACAGTGGTTGTACCATACGACAGTCCCATCAGCAGTGTGTGAGAGTCCCAATTTCTCTGCGTCCTCACCACCATTTGTTATATTCTGTCTTATTGAACTTTGCTACTAATGCTGGGGCAAGATGGTATTTCATTGTTGTTTTGATTTGCATTTCTTTAAGGGCTAATGTTCGTGAGCATTTCTTCACATGTTTCTTGGCCGTCTGAGTATCTTCTTTGGTGAAGTGTCTATTCATGTCTTCTGCCCATTTTTTAATTGGATTATTTGTCTTTTTGTTGTTGAGGTGTTGGAGTTTTCTATAAATTCTAGAGATAAGTCCCTTGTAAGATATGTCATTGCTGAATATATTTTCCAAAACTGTAGGTTCTCTTTTGAGTCTTTTGGAGAAGTCTTTGGAAGCATATAAAAATTTAATTTTTAGAAGGTCCTCTTCATCTAGTTTATCTTCAGCTGTTTGTGCATTTTGAGTTATGCTTAATCGTATATTGATACCATATATTAGGGCCCCTAAATTTGTCCCTAGTTTTTCCTTGAGGAACTTTATTGTTTTAGGTTTCACATTTAAATCTTTGATCCATCTGGAGTTGGTTTTTGTGTATGGTGTGAGATACAGATCTTGTCTAATTTTTCTGCAAATGGATCTCCAGTTTTGCCAGCACCTTTTATTAAAGAAACATTCTCTTCCCCATTTAATGGATTTCGGCCCTTTGTCAAAGATCAGCTGACCATAGGTCAATAGATCTATTTCTGGGAAGGAAGGTTGGGCAGTCCTACTTCCGTAGTGATACTGCCTCGGAAACCCAAGGAGGGGTCGCTATGAGTCGGGGCCGACTCGACGGCACATAACAACAACAACAACAAC
>NW_006921673.1:6504695-6506066 GCF_000298275.1 Orycteropus afer afer | reverse complement strand
AGGCCAGACATGTTTCCTCCCTCCAGCCCTTTCACCAACCCTGACACCAACCGTCCCTCCCGTGGCACTCACTACAGCCGGGCTTGACAGTTCATTGCAGTGGCCACACAGAACTCACAGGCACCATTTACAGATTATGGGGTTTATTAGGGAAGCGACAGGCTACAACTCAAATTCAGGCACGCGCTCAGCATTCAGTTCCTTGGTCAGGATAGTCTCCTCTTTGTTGTGCCCTTAGACACTACTCTGTGGCCCTTGGCCTTTTGGCCTGGCCTCTGCGGGTCAGCTAAGTCTGCTACTCTGTCTCGTGCCTCTTCATTCCACTATTGCTGTCTCTCAGCTGGGTGTCTCTCTTTCAGTAAAGGGTTGATCTCTCAGCCACAGGCAGACTCTCAGCCAGAAGTGAGGAGATTCCTCCTTTCTGCCTCTAGGAGGGCTCAGTTTAAGCCCAGCAGAGCTGCAAAACCAACCAGTCCTAACACCAGAATTCCACACACCTAAGAGAGAGCCAATGTCCCAGAAAATTGCTTGGTGCCGCTCCCACCAGAAATAACCCAGGTGGATAACTTTAATAATCAGGAGCTACTTAGTTGCTCACAGCAAATTCCACCATGTTGTTTACAAAGACTATGGCTATAATAGCCATACAATGTAATTTAATACACTGCACCAACCATTTATGAAAGTTGTATGTGTTGTTTAAACCACATAAACCATAAAAAAACCAAACTCATTGCCTCGTTATATCCAACTCAAAATGACCCCTCTTGGGTTTCCGAGGTGGTATCACTATGGAGACATATTACCCAATCTTCCTTCCATGTAATCATATAGTTAAATGAAATATTACTCAGTGAAATATAAGGCAAAGACTGTAGGAGAACGAAGTTGGCTGTTTTGAAAATGAATAGCTATAATCAGTTGCAGCTGAAAAAAGGTGTGGGTGGAAGAACTGAAAAGAAAGCAAGTAGGAAAGTAAAACCTAAAAATCTAGAAGGAGTCTACAATAAGCTTATCTTTCAAGTGTCTGTGAGATACCTTTCCATGTCTAAGAAATAGAAAAAGGAACTCATAGGTTATGTACCATGTGTGTAGTTTTCTCAAGAAAGATTTAATAGAACTCCCATCACTAGATCTATACCTGAAGAAGGAGCCTTGTCACTGTATTAATATATTGTCTAATCCACCAGCCACTCCTCGGAAGGAAGATGGGGCAATCTACTTCCGGAGTGATACTGCCTTGGAAACCCAAGGAGGGGTCGCTATGAGTCGGGTCCGACTTGACGGCACATAACAACAACAACAACAACAACAACAACAACAACAGTGAATCTGTGGTTTTGTATTTAAGTTGCAATAAAATATTTAAGG
>NW_006921673.1:6494259-6502884 GCF_000298275.1 Orycteropus afer afer | reverse complement strand
TAGGATTGCCCAACCTTCCTTCCGAGGAGTGGCTGGTGGGTTTGAACCGCCAGCCTTCTGGTGAGCAGTCAAGTGTCTTAGGCACTATGCTACCAGAGCTCCTAAATATATGGCCATGGGCATATTCCTGTTCGCCTACCCATAGCAGATCATCTTATCTGTGTACCTATGTATCTACCTGTAGATTAATGTTTGTTATTACTGATAATGAATTATATGTATAAGAGTATTTACCTTTGTTGGCTGTACCTCTCGTGCACCTCTCTATGTCTTCCTTTTTCCTTAGTCAGTATTGTGCTAGTCACCTGCTTTTGGTATATTGCTTTTCCCTTCATCCACATCAATACTGTGACTCTTACCTAATAGGCGTTTTCCTTCTCCTCCTTTCCCATCCCTGGTAACCAGTGAAGAAGTTTCCTTCTACATGTAAACCTTTACTTGACTTTTTATAATAGTAGATTCATACAATATTTGTCCTTCTGTGATTGACTTATTTCACTCAGCATAATGTCCTCCAAGTTCATCCACATTATGAGGTGTTTCACAGATTCTTCATTTTTCTTTAGTGTTGCATAGTATTTCATTCTGTATATGTACCATAGTTTGGTGTCCATTCATCCGTTAATAGGCACTTAAGTTGTTTCCATCTCTTCACTATTGTGAATAGTGCTGCAGTGAACATGGGTGTGCACGTATCTATTCATGTCCTCGCTTTCACTTCTTTAGAATATGTACCTAGTAGTAGGATTGTTGAATCAAATAGTATTTCTACTTACAAGTTTTTATGGAAGTGCCATACCATTTTCCACAGTGATTGTACCATTTTACAGTCCTACCAGCAGTGTATGAGAGAGAGTTGCCATCTCTCCATACCCTGTGTCAGCATTTTTTGTTTTCTGTCTTGTTGAATTTTGCTGTTATTGCTGAGGTAAGATGCTATTTGGTTTGCATCTCTCTAATAGCTAAAGACTGAGCATTTCTTCATGTTTCTTGGCTGTCTGAATATCATCTTTGGTGAAGTGCCTGTTCCTGTGCTTTGCCCGTTTTTTGAATTGGATTGTTTGTCTTTTTGTTGTTGAGGTGTTGAAGTTTCTATAAATTTTATAAACTAGTCCCTTGTCAGATATGTCACTGCTGAATTTTTTTTTTCTCATCTATAGGCTCTCTCCTTATGCTTTTATAGAAATCTTTTGTTGCACATAAGAATTTAGGTTTTAAATGTTCCCAGTCATATAGTTTATCTTGTGCTGTTTGTGTATTTTTGATTGTGTTTATCTACTTATTCCACAAATTAGGGCCCCTAAGTTTGCCCCTGTGCACCTAACCCAAGCCAAGGTATTTTCAGTTGCCTCACATGCATGTGAAAGCTGGACAGTGAATAAGGAAGACTGAGGAAGAGTTGATGCTTTGGAATTGTCATGCTGGTGAGGAATATTGAAAATACCTGGGATGCCAGAAGAATGAATTAATCTGTCCTGGAAGAACTGCAGCTGAAATGCTCCTTGAAATAGAGAATGGCCAGACTTTGTCTCACTTACTTTGGTTATATTGTCAAAAGGGACCATTCCCTGGAGAAGGATATCATACTTGGTAAAGTGGAGGATTAGCAGAAAAGAAGACCCTTTACAAGATAGATTGACACCATGGCTGGAACAATGGACTGAAGTATAGCAGAAATTCTGAGGATGATGCAGGACTAGGCAATGCTTTGTTCTTTTGTGCAAAGGGTTTCTATGAGTTATAGCTGACTTGACAGTACCTAACAACGAGTTTGCCCCTGTTTTTTCTTTGATGAACTTTGTAGTTTTAGGTTTTACATTTAAGTCTTTGATCCATCTTGAGTTAGTTTTTGCTTATGGTGTGAGGTATGGATCTTGTTTCTTTTTTTTTCAGATGGATATCTAGTTTTACCAGCACCATTTGTTAAACAGCTTATTTCTTTCCCATTTAATGGCTTTCAGCCCTTTGTCAAAGATCAACTGTCCATAGGTGGATGGATCTATTTCTGGATTCTTTATTTCATTCCACTGGTCTATGTGTCTATAACTGTACCAATATTTGGCTTTTTTTTTAAAACTACTGTGACTGAACATCCTTTTTTTAAAAAGAAAAATATTGTGGTATTCATGAACCTAATAGTCATTCATACCTTAAGGTGAAATAATTGTCTAATCAACTGATCAATCTGTGGTTCACACCTGTTCCTGATAAGGTTCCTGATCTGATTTCATGATACCTTTCAACTTTTATACAGCTTTAGGGTTGGAGAGGAGCTGTGTTATAATTCCAAAATTTCCTCAGCCCAAGTAGGGACTGCTGGAATTAATGTAGAGCATATTGCTCCTTGAAAGAGAAAATGCCACAACTTTAAGGTGTACCATGAGCACCTGAGCTTGGTGAAGAGTTTGCTGGTCTAAAATTTGTACTGTCTACCCTGCTATATTGCCTTGTTAAGACAAGTAAAGAGGAATTATCGGGAATGGAGGTCTAGGTTGGGAAAGAAGAGGAAGGTGGTGCATACTATTTATCTTGATGTCACCACATTATAATGCCTGAAATGCAGTAGATACTGAAATAGAACATTGAACTATGAATGTAGGGTAAGCAAAAAAGTATTAGGAGGATGGGGAAACAGATAATTACAGAATTTTAGAATTGAAAGAAATCACTAGAAAGTTGAGTGGGAAGCTCAGTCATACCCCTGGTTAGTAAAACTCTCTTACTCTAATTACAAGTGTGGTGTTTTTTCTGACCAAGTTGGAGGAAGCCATAAATAGTCAGCTAGCCACTTTTTTAATAAAGCATCTGTGTTTTGGAAGGATTTAGCTAGAGTTTTTTTCTTTTTCTTAATTAAGACAAGCAGCTAGGTGAATTCTTTCACCTCCACTCTAGCAGTCAGTGACAAGACATGGAAACACACATGTGTATGTGTGCATGCACACATGCACACAGTATAAATAATCTCAATCCTGGCCAGCTTAAATGAAAGTGCACAAGTGGAATGAGTGCTTGAGAAACAGTTTACATTTTTATTTCTAAGAAAATTCTTATCTTCAGAATTTCTGTACTTTCAGTATACTTAGAAGAAAATAATATATTTGTATATTTATATATATATATATATATAAGGAGCTCTAGTAGCATAGTGGCTAAGGCACTTGACTGCTAACCAGAAGGCTGGCGGTTCAAACTCACCAGCCACTCCTCAGAAGGAAGGTTGGGCAATCTACTTCCGCAGTGCTACTGCTTTGGCAACCCAAGGAGGGGTCGCTATGAGTCAGGTCTGACTTGATGGCACATAACAACAACATATATATGTATAATTTATGTAACTATATGAATTAAATGTATAAATTTAAAGGAATGTATACTATGTGTATATATAAACCACATAGTATATATTGTTTTAAATTACACATTTAATTTATAAAAGTTTTATCAAGTTGATTCTGATTCATAATGACCCCCATTGGGTTTCCAAAGCTGTACATCTTTAAGGAGGCAGACTACCCATATTTCTTCCACAGAGTGGCTGGTGGGTTTGAACCACTGACCTTCTAGTTAACAGCCAAATGCCTTAACCAGTATACCACTGGAACTCCTTAAATGTGTGTGTATATTGTTTTATATATATTGAAGGTAAAGAAATGTATATACATACATATATATTATTTCTTCTACATTTATTGAAGGTACAGAAATTCTGAAGATAAGAATTTTCTTGAACATAAAAATTAAATTGTTTTAAGCACTCATTCTGCTTTTGTAGTTTTGTTGGTGTTGTAGTGATTAAGTGCTCAGCAGCTAAATTAAAGGTTTTTGGTTTGAGCCTACTAGTTCTATGGGAGAAGGATGTGGCAGTCTGCTTCTGTAAACATTAAAATCTTCTACCATCAAGTTGATTCTGACTCATAGTGACTGTGTAGGACAGAGTAGAATTGTATGGTAGGATTTCCTAAGCTGTAAATCTTTATGGAAGCAGGTTATCTCACCTTTCTCCATGGAGCCGCTGGTAGGTTTGAACCACTGTCCTTTTGATTAGCAGTGGAATGCTTTAACCACTGCACCACAAGAGCACCTTCTATGAATATAACTGTCTTGAAAATCCTATGGGGCAGTTCTGCTTTGTCCTATAGGGTCATTATGAGTCTGAATTGACTTGATGGCAACAGGTTTGATTTTTTTGTTTAGACATATACATATATATGTATGTGTGTGTGGTTTTAAATATATGGAAATAAGTCCATCCATTCTTGTTAATGACCCTTACTTGTAAATGACGGTATTTGGGATACTTCTGATTCTTACAGTTTTTATACTCCTTTGTATTGTTTGGATTTTTTTCAATGATAATGCCTTATTTTTACCATAAAAAAAAAACAAAAAAACCTCTTTTCTTTGGAGGAAAAAAAACCACCACTCGTGGAGTGGGTATTTCTGCCAACTTGATTTTAGCATATAATTCTGTTTTCATTATATATTACCTTAATAAAGTATGCCTTGAATACATTGATACTTTGTAATTTTCTTTATTTTTGAAATTGAATTTATTGAAATATTAAGCATAAAATTTTAACTTGAAACTGGCCACATGATACTTTTTGATATAGTGTACTTTATAAAGAAGCAGATTTCTGAATATTTTGCAGGTTTTATTTATTTATTTAACTTGTTTGAATTTAACTTCTGGCTGCATACTTGACATTATCTTAGAATGTGATATATTCAAGTTAAAGCTATATTCAGGATTTCCTTTTGTAAAAAATGAAGTGAAAAAATGTTTTTTCTTACTGTCTGTGTCATGTTTATTTTTTGATTTCTGGGAAATATGTGTTTTATATTCTAGCAATGAGTACTACTTTCATAAGTTCTGAAACTTATTTCAAAATATATAATGCATGTACTATATCACCTGTCTAAAATCCCCCAGAATTCTAAATTCTAAAACATGTTTGACCACAAAAACTTAGGAAAAGGAACTGTGAGCCGGCATTAATTTGAATTCATCACTTGTTTCTTGATAGAAAATATTCAGCATCTTACTCTGCTGAGGTAGAGTTTCAGTAAAATGCTAATAAATTTCTTTTTCTTTTGTAAATAGTATACTTACCAAAAGACACTTTAATCTGTTTCCATTTCTTTTAGAGTTGTTAAAAGCTTTTCTGTTTTTTTGACATGAGGTCATTAACCCTGGTCCTGTGGGCTCCATTGTGATCCCAGAAACATTGTGTAATTAGGACTCTTGAGATGGAAAATGTTTCAGGTTACTTTGGCAAATCTGAGTATTCATCAAACATTATTTAGTCCTCTGGGGTTATATAATTTTGCCTCTGCACATAATAACTTCATGCCAGAGTACCTGCAGGTATCCCCCTTATTACACATCTTGGCTTCCCTTTTCATAACAAAATGAAGTAGGCGTGTGTTTGTAATGTCTCTGTTTTAGTTTCTTTAAATGTCCTTAATTTTTTTTTTTAAGACTTCTTTGCAAAACTCTTTATTCCTATTCTGCTTTATTTTTTTGCCTCCAGTTTCTCTTCCTATCTTCTGTTTTTTTTTTTTCTATTTTCACCTTTTCTTCCCTTCCTTTCCTCTCCCCCTCTTAAGAAAAGAACATATTCTTTAAGAAGACAAACTTGTAATCATGGTATTCTATATTGGAAAAATTTCCTGCTTGCTAGAAGGTGATAGAAATAAATCTGCATATTCTAAACATTTTCTTAGGACCTTGCTGTAGGGCTGTGTGTTAGACTGGGTTCTCTAGAGAAACAAAAACCAGCAAAACTTATATATATATATAAAGAGAGAGAGAAATTTATCTTAGAAAAATGGCTTACAAACGTATAGAAGCTGGCAAGTCCAAAGTCGCTGGAGCACACGTCAGGCTGGAGGCTTTTCCTAGCTTCCGTAACAGCAGAGGCTGAGATGCTCAAGGCTGGCAGCCAGTACACTGGCTGTTGATTCCAACGAATGACGAATCTAAGATCTCTAGGCCGAACGGTGGACTGCTCAGTCATGGACAGTTGTAGGCAGCACAACAGAATCCCGATCCACAGAAGAATGTCTCTCTTCCTAGGATGTCCCTGGGTATCCTGGAAGCAGGCCACACCCCTAGGGAAACTCCCCCTGAACAGATTGGCCACTCAGAACACAGTCATCCGATCCCATCATGGGAACAACCATACAGAACTGGGGTCCAGCCAAGTTGACACACAGCTCCAACTATCACAGGCAGCGATTATTGTATTGCTTGTGTTAAGGATAGTATGTTGGGTGTATTCAGCCTCTTTCCTTTCTTGCCATCCTTAAACACTGAAGGCTAGCAGGGATTGTTCCTTGCTGAATACTTACGGTACATGCTTTTTAAGTTGTAGTTTTTTCTTTTCTTCTTCTTCTTTTTATTTTTTTAAATTGTGATTTGGGTGAAAATTTACAGAGTAAATTCACTTTCCATACACCAGTTCACATACACTTTATCTCGTGACATTGACTACAATTTACCACAATGCAATAGCTCCCCTCCCACTTCCTCCCAACAGTCACCTCTTCCCTGTGTCTATCCCTTCATGCATCCCTGCCCCCTGAGCTGTCTCCTTGTGTATGAACCGCCCTTCTTTCTCCCATGATTGATCTCTCCAAGGAGTATATCTACCTCAGGTAAATGTTCAACTCCTATGCCTGTCTTTTGTTTGGCTGGAAGCCACCAGTGTGGGTTCAGTTCCAGACCTCAAGGGCAGCTGGGGGCCATCATAGTCGCAGGGGTTCCACCAGGTTCTATCAGACCAGCAAACCTGGTCCCCCTCCCCCCTTTTTTTTCTTTCCCCAAATGATTTTGAGTTTTGTTCCACATTATTCTCCCTCTCTATCCAGGATCTCCTACATAGATCCCCCTCTGAGTGGTTGACAGTGGTAGCTGGTCTCATAGTTGTATAGGCTGTGGATTGCGTGGTGGACCAGTCACCTGGACTAATTGTTTCCATGAATCTTTGGTTTTCTTCATTCTTTGCTTGGACTAGGAGAGACCCATCGTTGCATCTAGATGGCTGCTTGCAAGCTTTTAGATCTCAGTTGCTACTTGCCAAAGTAGGACATGGAACAATGTTTTATGTAGTATTAAGCTGTGGTTTTGAGTTCACCAAGATACCAAGTACTTTATGCTGTAGATCATAATGGGAGCATGTGACCTGCATAGATAGTCATTCTTCTGCACCTCAAAGATAAGATTTAGAATTTATATGGTTAGGTTATGTGCTCCCAAAGCACTGTAATTCTACTGTAGTATATATTATCCTTTATATTATTGCTCGTGTACCCTATATGATGGTAGAGACTTTGTCTTAACATTTGTATTTTTTGTTTTAGGCACATAATAGATCTCTAATTACTTATTTGTTGAATAAATGGATCATTTTTTTTTTTTTTTTAATTAGGGAATATTTAACATAGAACCTTAATTAAATATCTTCTGAGGCTGAATGTTCACTCCAAACCAATTTAGTTTCCATCGTCATAGTTGTTGGAGATGAATTTCAAACAAATAAACTGGCCTCAATTTAAATACAATAATAAACACAAGCATCTAACTTAGGTAATAATAGTAATAAACACAAGCATCAGGCTTGAAAATAGAGAAATACTTTATAGAAAGATTTTTAAAGTCGCAGGAGTTTTATTAAATGCATTTATGGGCTAACCAGAAAAATATCTTAAGACAATACTTTTTTTTTTTTTTTTTAAAGCCTTTGTAGCCTTAAAAAGATAAGCAGTTATTATTATTTTTTTTTAATCTTTTTCAAGAGTTTTCGTATGGTTAATTTCACTCCTTTCACAATCAAAATACAAAGTTCTATAACTGTTTTGGTTACTTCATGCTGCTTTAACAGAAATACCACAGGTGGATGGCTTTAACAAATAGTAATTTATTCTCTTATAGTCTTGGAGGCTAAAAGTCCAAGTTCAAAGTGTCAAGCTCTAGGGGCTGGGTAAAAGCACCCCCTACCTTGGTTTTAGCTCTACCCTTTTTCTTGGCCTACTGTAGCTAGTGGTGTCTCTTCACTCAGGCAGTTGCTGGCTGCTGAGGCTAACAAGCCCAAGGGCGACAAAATGACACAGTCCCAATATTACCAAACAACATGGTAGGCCACTAGTTCGAATCCAGAGATGTCCCAAGATTGGCAGGAAACATGGCAGGCTGTTAAATGAAGACTCGGCTACATGCAGGGTCCAAGTATTCTATAAAGTTGCTGAGACCCTTCTTAAAACTTCTTATATACTGGAAGCAGACCACATTGCTAAGGCAGCTACTTAACTGCTCTAGTAGATTCCACCATGGAGTTGATTGCCAGTCTCACCATGGGGAATAACTATATCCAGCTGCCCAGCCACTCAAAACCAGGCCCAGCCAAGTTGACACACAATTTAACTGCCACAGTCCCCCTAAAAATTTCCCTCATATTGTGCCTCTGTAGGCAGTTCCTTCTTCCACCCCCTAGTTCTTAGCACCCTCTGGTCTATTTTCTGTTTCTATAATTTTATGAGGAGCTCTGGTAGTATAGTGGCTAAGGCACTTGACTGCTAACCAGAAGGCTGGCGGTTCAAACCCACCAGCCACTCCTCGGAAGGAAG
>NW_006921673.1:6487492-6494159 GCF_000298275.1 Orycteropus afer afer | reverse complement strand
CTACTTCCGTAGTGATACTGCCTCGGAAACCCAAGGAGGGGTTGCTATGAGTCGGGGCCGACTCGATGGCAAACAACAACAACATAATTTTACGTTTTCCAGAATATCATATACATTAAATCTTGTGGTATATAATCTTTTGAGTCTGGTTTCTTTCATTTAGCGTATTATATTTGAGAGTCATCCATATAGTAGTGTGTATCAGTAGTTTCTTGTTTCTAGTTGTTTTAATACCCTGGTGCTGCCATATAGAAATACCACAAGTGGGTGGCTTTAATGAACAGAAGTTTACTTCGTCACAGTTCGGGAGGCTAGAAAGCTAAATTCAGGGTGTCTGTTCCACAAGCCACTCCACAGCAGAAAGAAGTGGCAGTCTACTTCCATAAAGATTTGACAGCCTTGGAAATTATATGGGGCAGTTCTACTCTGTCCTATGGGGTTGCTATGAGTTGGAATTGACTTGACCACAGTGGGTTTGGTTTTTTGGTTTGATTCTAGTAGAAGGCCTTTCGTTGCCTCTTTTACCTTTTAGTATCTGCTGGCAATTCTTACCCTCCTGGGCTTTCAAAGGCATCTACTTCTGCCGGTCTTCCCCTGTGTGCATGTGTCTCTCTTCCCGTCTGTTTTTCCTTTTTTAAAGCACAACTTACAAAGGATTAGGTTTAGAACCCACCCTACTTCCATATGACCTCATTAGCATAACCAAAGAATAACCTTGTTTGCAAAAGGGTCACATTCATGGGAACAGAGGTTAGGACTTCATCGTATCTTTTTTGGGGGCACAATTTAAACCATAATATCAGTTTTTGGTGATTATGAATAAAGCTACCACAAACATTCATGTACAGATCTTTTGTAAACTTAAATTTCATTTCTGTTGGGTAAATTCCTAGGATTGGTATTATTGGATCAATGACAAGTGTATGTTTAACTTTATAAGAAACCTCCAATTGTTCCCCAAAGCATGTGTACTATTTTGTATTCCCACCAGCAGTGTACAGGAGTTCCAGTAGTAAGCAGTTCTTAAAATTTATTTAAATTGGCTATATTGAATTACATTGGTTTGTTAGTGTGATTGTACAGCAACAATATCATGGCAATAACATAATTTTGAATACAATATTTTTATTACTGTAGACCTGTCAGCTAGAGATAGTCATTTAGGGGAGCCTCACTTTTCAATGAATGCAATCTGCAGTGTACAGTGAATCTGTTCTTTCTTGCTTAGATAATGTGGCCTTGATTGTCTGTAGGAAAAACTAGGCTCTAGTGCTTCCTTCCCTGTAGTAGCTAGTGGGTTAAGAACTGACAACCTTCTGGTTAGCAGTCAAATGCCTTAGGCACCGTGCCACCAGAGCAAACACGCACATAATCCAAAAACCAAACCCACTGCTGTGATTGAGTTGATTCTGACTCATAGCGACCCCCTAGGGTTTCCAAGGCAGTAAATCTTTACAGAATTGACTGCCTTATCTCTGTCCTGTGGAATGTCTTGTGGGTTTGTAGTACCGACCTTTTGATTAGCAGCCAAATGCCTTAACCACTGTACCACCAGGTCAGTGTGTGTGTGTGTGTGTGTGTGTGTGCATAAATTTACAAATCAGGAAATTAGAATGGTAGTTAACAGAGAAAGAATATAACTTCATGTTTTGGTTACTTACTGTCACTCTAACAGAAATACCACAGAAGGGATGGCTTTAACAAACAGGAGTTTTTTCTCTTAAAATTTTGGAGTCTAGAAGTCTGAGGTCAAGGTGCCAGACTCTAGGGGCTGGGTGAAAGCCTTTCAGCCTTGGCTTCAGCTCTGCCTCCTGTTCCCAGCCCGCTGAAGCTGGAGGCTTTTCTTCACTTAGACAGCTGTTGGCTTCTGAGGCTGACAAACTCAAGGTGGGTAAGTGAAAGGCACATGCTACCAAACAACACAGCAGGCCACTAATTGAAATCCATAAGAAGTTCCCAGATCTGCAAGGCAGGGCAGGGCAGGGCAGGCTGCTGAACAACGACTTGGCTACATACAGCGTTAATTATGCCGTAAGCTGGAGACCATCCTCAAAGCTGCTTCTTACATACTGGAAACAGACCACATCCTTAAAGCAGCAACTCAGCTGCTCCAGTAGATTCCACCATGGAGTTAATTACCAATCTCACCCTAGGGAATAACTACATCCAGCTGCCCAGCCACTCAATCAGGACCAGCCAAGTTGACATATAACATACCTACCACACTTTGTTATGAGAGCTATGGGTAAAGTAGCCACTGACTTTTCTGAATTTCTGTGATACTTTCTTATTTATCTGGGATTATCAGAGAATGAACTGTTTAGGTGCTAGGGAATATAGCTGTATACCAAATATATTTTTATTCCTTTTTTTTTTTTTAATGATAAATTTTATAAGGTAGTTTTTTTTTTGTGCTTTCTAAACATAGTCAAACTTTTTCTTCTTTTAGAACTCTTTTTGTGTATGTTATAAAATGTGTTGTTATGCAGAGATGTCTGCACCTTTATTGAGGTGTTAAGGTTGTTTGTCTTCCTTATGTATTTTATGTCATATATTTACTAGTCACCTCAATTTTTGCATTTTTATTTACTCTTACTCAAAATAAGAGTAAACTGATTCCATGTGAATATTTTACCAACTCATAGTACAAACATACCAGTGATCATGAAGATGACACCAAACAAAACCAAACCCACTGCCATCCCATTGATTTTAAATCATAGCGACCCTATAAGACAGCATAGACTTGTATATCCATAACACTCATATATCCATAGAGTTTCTATGGATATAAACCTTCATGGAAGCAGACCACCTCATGTTTCTCCTGCAGAGCAGCTGGTGGGTTCAAACCACCAAACTTTTGGTTAGCAGCCAAATGCTTTAACCACTATGCCACCAGAGCTCCTAAAGATGACATGGGACTGACCAGTGTTTCATTCAGTTGTATTTAAGGTCACCATGAATCTGAGCTGACTTGGTGACAACTAGTAATAATACTATTAATTAATTTGTGATCTCTTTTAGTGAATTTTTTTACTTCTGGTTCATAGTGACTTTTTTTTTTTTTTTTTTTTCCCCATAGTTACATTTTGGAGAGTTGAAATTACAGTATAAGTGAGCTTTGGGTTGGTGAGTTGTTATTCCACTTCCCTTCGAGGTATAATTTGCCTCTCTGCCTGTACCTCTTTCTCTTTCCTCCTTTATTTGAACAAAAGGTGATCATATAACTTAGTGAATGTTCATTCGTTTGTTTGTTCATTCTTTATTTCCCTATGTATTCAATAAACTTTTAATCATTGTTTGCTGTGTGCTGTATATTGTGATAGATACTAGGGGAGACAGAGTTGAATAAAGCATGGTTCGTCCCTTTGAGAACATCCAACTTAAAAATAGGGGTCTCTTAATATTAAATTAAAAAGAGTGAAAACACTGTCCATTGTCTTTCTTATAAATTGATGGTGAGTTGTAGAAGTTTGATCAGATTCAATTTTGAGCCCCCCCTCCCTTTGGCATAGTGCCTAAGGCATTTGACTGTTAACCAGCAGCCTGGCAGTTCAAACCCACTAGCCACTCCTTGGAAGGAAAACTGAGCAATCTACTTCCATAGGCATACAGCCTTGGAAACCCAAGGAGGGGTCGCTGTGAGTAGGATTTGACTTGATGGTGGTGAATTTGGTTTGGTTTTTGGTTATCAGAAGGATCAAAGGTTATCTTTCTTTGTGATGTTAGCAGGTTTTGGTGATCCTTGCCTTCTTTCATTAATTCATTAGGAATTGTATAATGGTGATATCAGAATTCTTTCATTTCTTATTCATTTATTGGAATCCTTTTAAAGGGTGATTTCCATCATCAGTTACTTGGTTTTCTTGAGGTACAGAAGAGCATCCTTTTAATTATTAGAAAAAGCATTATATAGAACGTTGTGCATGTAGAATGAAGTATATAGCACATAAGAGGCTTGATCAGATCTTTTCTGAGACAAGCTCATTCCTTTATTCCCAGCACCTAGAACTGTGTCTGGTACATGGTAAATGCTCAATAAATATTTGTTGAATGAAAGTAACTGCCTGAAAATGGGACATGACTTTTTTTTTTGTTGACTTGCAGTTTAAATTTTATGTCATTGTTTTGATTGGAGTTTACAGTCAAGTTAGTGATTATATAGAGAGGTGACCTTCTCACAGAAGTTAGTATGGTGAATATTTCAGAAATACAAATTTAGCATGATCTCCGATTTTTTATTCCTGCTATTAAAAGGGCAGGAGATGAGGATCTGTGCTTTTCTGGGTGTACATATAATACATGCTTCTGGGGCTGGGATATTTTCAAATTAAACATTTCCTCCCCCTCTAACTATCGAGACTTTCTTGCTATGATGATGAATATTATTAACGTAAGTGTAAATTTTACTTGCAAAGTTGGAAAGGAGGCACAGAAGAGTTTGAGAATATGTGAAACAGTCAGATCCTAGTTAATGGGAAACAGTCATATTAGAGAATTAGAATATTTATCTTATTAGATTTTCAGTAATATTTATGTATACAGGAGGAAGTTTAGATTTTAATACAATTTTTCATTTAAAAATTGACTGAGGAAGCTGGCGTCTTACCTGTAACCCACACGTTAGTTCCCTTTAGCATCTTAGTACCTAAAAAACTAGGTGCAGCAGTTTGAAGTGGGGATTCTGGCACTCTGAAGAGCCCATTGAGTCAGAGTACGCCACACTCAGGGGAGTAGGATTAGAAAGGAGAGAGAGGGAATGTAATTACTTGGAAAGAAAAAAAATAGGTGAACCCGCCCCTTGGAGCACCTACTGGCCGGCAAGACGGGGCATTGGAGGGCTCTCTGGGGCAGTGGAGAGAACATCGAGGACCTGCAACCACTCCACAGATCTACTGTCAGCTTTTATTGGTAAACTTGAGACCACAGAGAGGGAGCAGAGACTCCTCTGGCTCAAGGTGCTGCTGAATTGGGAAGAGAGGGAAACATGCCGCATGTGGGTGGACGGTGGGGCAAACTCATGAGACAGAATAGGGCAGCTACTCTAGGACAGCTTTTTGGCATGGAGGAGCCTGGAATACGAAGTGTTTTTTTTTAAGAGCAAGGTTTATTACTTTCTTTTTCTTTTTTTTTAAATTGTGATTTGGGTAAAAATTTACAGAGCAAATTCACTTTCCATACAGCAGTTCACATATACTTTGTCTCATGACATTGACCACAATTTACCGCAGTGCAACAGCTCCCCTCCCACTTCCTCCTGAAAGTTACCTCTTGCCTTTGTCCATTCCTCCCTGTGCTCCTGCCCCCTGAGCTGTCTCCCTGTGCCTAAATAGCCCTTCTTTCTCCCCTGATTGTTTCCTCCAAGGAGTGTATCTACCTCAGGTAAATGTTCAACTTCTATGCCTGTGTTTTGGTTGGCTGGAAGCCATAGGTGTAGGTTCAATTTCAGACCTGAAGGGCAGCTAGGGGCCATAGTCTCAGTGGTTCTACCAGGCCCTATTAGGCCAGCAAACCTGGTCTCCCTCCTTTTTTTTTTCTCCAAATGATTTTGAGTTTTTTTCCATATTGTTGTCCCTCTCTGTCAAGGATCTCCTACACAGATCCCCCTCCAAGTGGTTGACAGTGGTAGCTGGGCACCATCTAGTTCTTCTGGTCTCATAGTCATATAGGCTGCAGATCACATGGTGTACCAGTCACTAGAACTAATCTTTCCAGGAATTTTTGGTTTTCTTCATTCTTCTTTGCTCTGGACAAGGAGAGATCCATCGTTGCATCTAGGTGGCTGCTTGCAAGCTTTTAAGATCCCCGTTGCTACTTGCCAAAGTAGGAGGTGGAACAGTGCTTTGTGTAGTATGTTACGCCAATTGAGCTTGGTGTGCCCCTGTGACTATGGTCCCAAGCCCACAGGTTCAACTGTTGGTCCCTCTGGGTAGCTGGCTGTGAACAAGAAGTGACTACATCCTTGTCCTTTGTCAGCTCTTCTATACATATGGGAATTCAGATCATACAAATAAAATTATAGGACCACAGTCTGCCAATCCTATACATAGTCTTGGGTACATTCCCTGGTTCATAGACATACCTACTAGTTCAGCCTGTCCACCCATCGTCCACCTGTATACTCATGTTTGCCTTCACTGACAATGCAGTACTGTATGTGCAAAAGGGTTTATCTTTGTTTTCTGTACCTCCCATGTACCTCTCTATGTCTTTCACTTCCTCAGTGCCACCATGTTGATCACTCATATTTGGTACATTGCCCTTCTCTTCACTCAAATCAATACTTATCTCTACCTCTCTAACAGTGTTCCCTCCCCTCCTCTCCTACCTCTGTTGACCAGCAAAGAAAATTTCCTTCCACAGATAAAATTTGCCTTGACTTTTACAATAATGTACTAATACAGTATTTGTTCTTTTGTGATTGACTTATTTCACTCAGCATAATGTCCTCCAAGTTCATCTGTGTTATGCGGTGTTTTGCAGATTCTTGGTTATTCTTTAGGGTTGCATAGTATTCCATTGTATGTGTGTACCATAGTTTGGTCATCCCGTCCTCAGTTGATGGACATCTAGGTTGTTTCCATCTTTTGGCTATTGTAAATTGTGCTGCGATGAACATGGGTGTGCATATATCTGTTCTTGTCATGGTTCTCACTTCTTTAGG
>NW_006921673.1:6486768-6487209 GCF_000298275.1 Orycteropus afer afer | reverse complement strand
TGTCTTTTTTTCATTGAGGTGTTGGAGTTTTCTATAAATTCTAGAGATAATTCTTGTCATATATGTCATTGCCAAATATTTTTTCCCAATCTGTAGGTTCTCTTTTGACTCTTTTGGAGAAGTCTTTGGGAACACATAAAAATGTGATTTTTAGAAGGTCTCAATCATCTAGGAGCCTAGAAGCTGTCAGCCGCAGGGATCCAGGTGAGGAGAGGAACTCAGGCACGCCCAAAGCAGCAGGGCAGGAGAGCTGAAGAAAGGGGATTAAAAGGAATCCAGATTCCTAAGAATCTGGACAGAGGAGGAGTCAGCCACAGGGACCCAGGTAAGGGTAGTATGAGAGGTTTCCAACAGGGAGGCAAACTTGTCTGTTGGTTTGTCCTACCTTGGTGACGTGTTGAGGTGAGTTTTGAGGCTGAGCCACTGGTGTTTCTAACCCAG
>NW_006921673.1:6475230-6475720 GCF_000298275.1 Orycteropus afer afer | reverse complement strand
TGATGATATGTCTTGGTGATTTTCTTTTGGGGTCTATCCTGTTTGGGGTTCTTTGGACTTCCTGAATGAATATATTCACATCTCTCATCATATCAGGGAAGTTATCTTCCAAGAAATCTTGGACAATTTTCTCAATGGTGTTATTTTTCTCTTCTTTTTCTGGAACTCCAATGATACGTAGGTTATTCCTTTTGATGGTATACCACGTGAACATTAGGCTATCTTCATGTTGTTTTGATCTTTTTTTCTGATTGATCCCTTTCCAAAGAAGTAATCAGGTATTTATCTTCAGTCTCATTAATTCTGTCTTCCATTGCATCAATTTTACTTCTTTTCCCTTCCAACGTGTTATCTATTTCTGACAATTTATTATTAATCTTCTGGATTTCTATCTGTAGATTTAGAATCATTTCTAATTTTTCATTGATTTTGTCATTTTTGGTTGTATTTTCTTCCAGAATTCTTCTAGGGTTTTATCTGTGTTTTCCTT